>NC_086448.1:192629631-192929631 GCF_028390025.1 Pseudophryne corroboree
TTTACAAGGCAAAACCAGTCTTGCACTCCATGATATCCGGCCCATAGAGTGTCATTTAAGATGAACAAAATATTCTTCATAAAAGTGGATGCATCTTCCTTTGTAATAGGGGCAGTATTATCCCAATGTCAATCTCCCAATTTTCCCCTTTGTGAAATATTATGGAATCGGGAACAAAAAATTGTCAGCTATAAAATGGCTCTGGAGGAGTGGTGCTACTTGTTGGAAGGAGCACCTTTCCGTGTTACAATTTACATGGCTCGCAAAAACTTTCTACAGTATGTATACGGTCAGCCCAGCGGTTGAATCCAAAGCAACCTTGATGTGCACTCTTTTTTTCTCCCCTTTTGACCTACAGTAATCATAACTTTTGCCCAGGAAATAAGAAAGGTAAGGCTTATGTCCTATTTCAGTCATTTGACACCTTTGGCGTAGAGAGTATCTCCGAACCAAAACTCATTGTGAAATCTGTTGTTATAATTGCAAATACCACCCATAGTAAATCCATAGTTCCTGCTGGAAAGACTTGGCACTGAACTCCTGATTTGTGCTCACCTTTATCATTCTTGGAACATGCTAGAGTAAAAAAGACCCAAGAACTGATCTTAAGAACTTATTATTATTATTATTATTATTATTATTATTATACTTTATTAATATGGCACCGCAAGGGCTCCGCAGCGCCCAATGACAGAGTACATGACTAAATGATCAAGGGGGTAATTCTGAGTTGATCGCAGCAGCAAGTTTGCTAGCAAGTGGGCAAAACCATGTGCACTGCAGGGGGGGCAGATATAACATTTGCAGAGAGAGTTAGATTTGGGTGGGTTATATTGTTTCTGCACAGGGTAAATACTGGCTGCTTTATTTTTACACTGCAATTTAGATTTCACTTTGAATACACCCCACCCAAATCTAACTCTATCTGCACATGTTATATCTGCCCCTCCTGCAGTGCACATGGTTTTGCCCAACTGCTAACAAATTTGCTGCTGTGATCAACTCAGAATTAGGCCCCAAAACAGGAACAGAAGTTTGAATCAGAATCAAATCATTAAGAAGAAGAATAAAAAGTAGGGCAACAGAAAGAAAATGCAGGAGTAATTTTTATCAGTAAGTTTACATCACAATATAGACAAATGGAAACTATCATAAAAAAAACATTGGGGTATACTTACTAGAGACTCCTTACTCAAAGATCAATTAACGGATGTGCCCCAGTTTGTATATAGAAAGGCGGATAATTTAAAGAATATATAAGTTAAAAGTGCCCTTCCAATAGATAAAAGGCAAACTAGGATAACATCCAAAGGGTTCTACTACTGTGTAGTGATGAGCGGGTTCGGTTCCTCGGAATCCGAACCCCCCCCCCCCCCCGAACTTCACCCTTTTTACATGGGTCTGAGGCAGACTCGGATCCTCCCGCCTTGCTCGGTTAATCCGAGCGCGCCCGAACGTCATCATCCCGCTGTCAGATTCTCGCGAGATTCGGATTCTATATAAGGAGCCGCGCGTCGCCGCCATTTTTCACTCGTGCATTGGAAATGATGGTGAGAGGACATGGCTGGCGTCCTCTCACTTTGTTTCAGGGGGCTGCAGTGCAAATATCTTTATTCTGGGAACCAGCAGTATTATAGGAGGAGTACAGTGCAGAGTTCTGCTGACCAGTGACCACCAGTATTATACGTTGTCTGCCTGAAAAACGCTCCATATCTGTGCTCAGTGTGCTGCATATATCTGTGCTCACACTGCTTTATTGTGGGGACTGGAGACCAGCAGCATTATATAGGAGGAGTACAGTGCAGAGTTTTGCTGACCAGTGACCACCAGTATACGTTGTCTGCCTGAAAAACGCTCCATATCTGTGCTCAGTGTGCTGCATATATCTGTGCTCACACTGCTTTATTGTGGGGACTGGGGACCAGCAGTATTATATAGGAGGAGTACAGTGCAGAGTTTTGCTGACCAGTGACCACCAGTATTATACGTTCTCTGCCTGAAAAACGCTCCATATCTGTGCTCAGTGTGCTGCATATATCTGTGCTCACACTGCTTTATTGTGGGGACTGGGGACCAGCAGTATTATATAGGAGGAGTACAGTGCAGAGTTTTGCTGACCAGTGACCACCAGTATTATACGTTCTCTGCCTGCAAAACGCTCCATATCTGTGCTCAGTGTGCTGCATATATCTGGCTCACACTGCTTTATTGTGGGGACTGGGGACCAGCAGTATTATATAGGAGGAGTACAGTGCAGAGTTTTGCTGACCAGTGACCACCAGTATTATACGTTCTCTGCCTGAAAAACGCTCCATATCTGTGCTGCATTGTAGTATATAGTAGGAGTACAGTGCATAATTTTGCTGACCACCAGTATATAATATATAGGAGTACGGTACAGAAGGCCACTGCTCTACCTACCTCTGTGTCGTCAAGTATACTATCCATCCATACCTGTGGTGCATTTCAGTTTTGCGCAGTTTGCTGACCACTAGTATATAATATATAGCAGTACGGTACAGTAGGCAACTGCTCTACCTACCTCTGTGTCGTCAAGTATACTATCCATCCATACCTGTGGTGCATTTCAGTTTTGCACAGTTTGCTGACCACCAGTATATAATATATAGCAGTACGGTACAGTAGGCCACTGCTCTACCTACCTCTGTGTCGTCAAGTATACTATCCATACCTGTGGTGCATTTCGGTTTTGCACAGTTTGCTGACCACCAGTATATAATATATAGCAGTACGCTACAGTAGGCCACTGCTCTACCTACCTCTGTGTCGTCAAGTATACTTTCCATCCATACCTGTGGTGCATTTCAGTTTTGCACAGTTTGCTGACCACCAGTATATAATATATATAGCAGTACGGTACAGTAGGCCACTGCTCTACCTACCTCTGTGTCGTCAAGTATACTATCCATCCATACCTGTGGTGCATTTCAGTTTTGCGCAGTATATATAGTAGGAGGCCATTGCTATTGATACTGGCATATAATTCCACACATTAAAAAATGGAGAGGGTAAAATAGGGAAAGATCAAGATCCACTTCCACCTCATGCTGAAGCTGCTGCCACTAGTCATGGCCGAGACGATGAAATGCCATCAACGTCGTCTGCCAAGGCCGATGCCCAATGTCAAAGTAGAGAGCATGTAAAATCCAAAAAACAAAAGTTCAGTAAAATGACCCAAAAATCAAAATTAAAAGCGTCTGAGGAGAAGCGTAAACTTGCCAATATGCCATTTACGACACGGAGTGGCAAGGAACGGCTGAGGCCCTGGCCTATGTTCATGGCTAGTGGTTCAGCTTCACATGAGGATGGAAGCACTCATCCTCTCGCTAGAAAAATGAAAAGACTTAAGCTGGCAAAAGCACAGCAAAGAACTGTGCGTTCTTCTAAATCACAAATCCCCAAGGAGAGTCCAATTGTGTCGGCTGCGATGCCTGACCTTCCCAACACTGGATGGGAAGAGGTGGCGCCTTCCACCATTTGCACGCCCCCTTCAAGTGCTGGAAGGAGCACCCGCAGTCCAGTTTCTGATAGTCAAATTGAAGATGTCACTGTTGAAGTACACCAGGATGAGGATATGGGTGTTGCTGGCGCTGAGGAGGAAATTGACAAGGAGGATTCTGATGGTGAGGTGGTTTGTTTAAGTCAGGCACCCGGGGAGACACCTGTTGTCCGTGGGACGAATATGGCCATTGACATGCCTGGTCAAATTACAAAAAAAATCACCTCTTCGGTGTGGAATTATTTTAACACAAATGCGGACAACAGGTGTCAAGCCGTGTGTTGGCCTTGTCAAGCTGTAATAAGTAGGGGTAAGGACGTTAACCACCTCGGAACATCCTCCCTTATACGTCACCTGCAGCGCATTCATCATAAGTCAGTGACAAGTTCAAAAACTTTGGATGACAGCGGAAGCAGACCACTGACCACTAAATCCCTTCCTCTTGTAACCAAGGTCCTGCAAACCACACCACCAACTCCCTCAGTGTCAATTTCCTCCTTACACAGGAAAGCCAATAGTCCTGCAGGCCATGTCACTGGCAAGTCTGACGAGTCCTCTCCTGCCTGGGATTCCTCCGATGCATCCTTGAGTGTAACGCCTACTGCTGCTGGCGCTGCTGTTGTTGCTGCTGGGAGTCGATCGTCATCCCAGAGGGGAAGTCGGAAGACCACTTGTACTACTTCCAGTAAGCAATTGACTGTCCAACAGTCCTTTGCGAGGAAGATGAAATATCACAGCAGTCATTCTGCTGCAAAGCGGATAACTCAGGCCTTGGCAGCCTGGGCGGTGAGAAACGTGTTTCCGTTATCCACCGTTAATTCACAGGCAACTACAGACTTGATTGAGGTACTGTGTCCCCGGTACCAAATACCATCTAGGTTCCATTTCTCTAGGCAGGCGATACCGAAAATGTACGCAGACCTCAGAAAAAGACTCACCAGTGTCCTAAAAAATGCAGTTGTACCCAATGTCCACTTAACCACGGACATGTGGACAAGTGGAGCAGGGCAGACTCAGAACTATATGACTGTGACAGTCCACTGGGTAGATGTATTGCCTCCCGCAGCAAGAACAGCAGCGGCGGCACCATTAGCAGCATCTCGCAAATGCCAACTCGTTCCTAGGCAGGCTACGCTTTGTATCACCGCTTTCCAGAAGAGGCACACAGCTGACAACCTCTTACGGAAACTGAGGAACATCATCGCATAATGGTTTACCCCAAATGGACTCTCCTGGGGATTTGTGACATCGGACAACGCCAGCAATACTGTGCGGGCATTACATCTGGGCAAATTCCAGTACGTCCCATGTTTTGCACATACATTGAATTTGGTGGTGCAGAATTATTTAAAAAACGACAGGGGTATGCAAGAGATGCTGTCGGTGGCCCGAAGAATTGCAGGCCACTTTCGGCATTCAGCCACCGCGTGCCGAAGACTGGAGCACCAGCAAACAGTCCTGAACCTGCCCTGTCATCATCTGAAGCAAGAGGTGGTAACGAGGTGGAATTCAACCCTCTATATGCTTCAGAGGATGGAGGAGCAGCAAAAGGCCATTCAAGCCTATACATCTGCCTACGATATAGGCAAAGGAGGGGGAATGCATCTGATTCAAGCGCAGTGGAGAATGATTTCAACGTTGTGCAAGGTTCTGTAACCCTTTGAACTTGCCACACGTGAAGTCAGTTCAGACACTGCCAGCCTGAGTCAGGTCATTCCCCTCATCAGGCTTTTGCAGAAGAAGCTGGAGACATTGAAGGAGGAGCTAAAACAGAGCGATTCCGCTAGGCATGTGGGACTTGTGGATGGAGCCCTTAATTTGCTTAACCAGGATTCACGGGTGGTCAATCTGTTGAAATCAGAGCACTACATTTTGGCCACCGTGCTCGATCCTAGATTTAAAACCTACGTTGTATCTCTCTTTCCGGCAGACACAAGTCTGCAGAGGTTCAAAGACCTGCTGGTGAGAAAATTGTCAAGTCAAGCGGAACGTGACCCGTCAACAGCTGCTCCTTCACATTCTCCCGCAACTGGGGGTGCGAGGAAAAGGCTAAGAATTCCGAGCCCACCTGCTGGCGGTGATGCAGGGCAGTCTGGAGCGAGTGCTGACATCTGGTCCGGACTGAAGGACCTGCCAACGATTACTGACATGTCGTCTACTGTCACTGCATATGATTCTCTCACCATTGAAAGAATGGTGGAGGATTATATGAGTGACCGCATCCAGGTAGGCACGTCAGACAGTCCGTACGTATACTGGCAGGAAAAAGAGGCAATTTGGAGGCCCTTGCAGAAACTGGCTTTATTTTACCTAAGTTGCCCCCCCCCCCCCTCCAGTGTGTACTCCGAAAGAGTGTTTAGTGCAGCCGCTCACCTTGTCAGCAATCGGCGTACGAGGTTACTTCCAGAAAATGTGGAGAAGATGATGTTCATCAAAATGAATTATAATCAATTCCTCCGTGGAGACATTCACCAGCAATTGCCTCCAGAAAGTACACAGGGACCTGAGATGGTGGATTCCAGTGGGGACGAATTAATAATCTGTGAGGAGGGGGATGTACACAGTGAAAGGGGTGAGGAATCGGACGATGAGGAGGAGGTGGACATCTTGCCTCTGTAGAGCCAGTTTGTGCAAGGAGAGATTGATTGCTTCTTTTTTGGTGGGGGCCCAAACCAACCAGTCATTTCAGTCACAGTAGTGTGGCAGACCCTGTCGCTGAAATGATGGGTTTGTTAAAGTGTGCATGTCCTGTTTATACAACATAAGGGTGGGTGGGAGGGCCCAAGGACAATTCCATCTTGCACCTCTTTTTTCTTTCATTTTTCTTTGCATCATGTGCTGTTTGGGGACTATTTTTTTGAAGTGCCATCCTGCCTGACACTGCAGTGCCACTCCTAGATGGGCCAGGTGTTTGTGTCGGCCACTTGTGTCGCTTAGCTTAGCCATCCAGCGACCACAGTGCACCTCTTTTTTTCTTTGCATCATGTGCTGTTTGGGGACTATTTTTTAAATCGACCATCCTGTCTGACACTGCAGTGCCACTCCTAGATGGGCCAGGTGTTTGTGTCGGCCACTTGGGTCGCTTAGCTTAGTCATCCAACGACCTCGGTGCAAATTTTAGGACTAAAAATAATATTGTGAGGTGTGAGGTGTTCAGAATAGACTGGAAATGAGTGGAAATTATGGTTATTGAGGTTAATAATACTATGGGATCAAAATGACCCCCAAATTCTATGATTTAAGCTGTTTTTGAGGGTTTTTTGTAAAAAAACACCCGAATTCAAAACACACCCGAATCCGACAAAAAAATTTCAGGGAGGTTTTGCCAAAACGCGTCCGAATCCAAAACACGGCCGCGGAACCGAATCCAAAACCAAAACACAAAACCCGAAAAATGTCCGGTGCACATCACTACAGTACTGTGGAACTTGTAATATGTGTAAAAACTGTAAATCTGGGGAGAAAAAGATAACTCAATATAGATCAACTCTAACTCAACAAACTTTACCTATAAAGGATTTTACTGCATGCTGTAGCAAAAATGTTATCTATCTTTTAGAATGCCAGTGTGGCACACAATACATAGGGAGAACGGGGAGAATGCTTAAGGACCGCATGAATGAACATGTGAGAAATATTTAAAAAGGATATGAACAACATAGTGTATCCCTACATTTTAAGGAGGCACATGAGTGCAACATGAAAGGCTAAAAAAGTTTTTGTGGCATTAATTTAAGATAGCATAAAATAATCGTAGAACACACAATATAGAGGAGAGTTTGGTTAAATTGACGATATCCCATTTGAGAACATTAACTCCTAATGGTCTGAATATGGACTTTGAGACAAAATGGTTTATTTAATGTATCAGTGACATCAACAAACTCATTATGGTTTTTTCTTTGTTTCAGGAATATCCGACTGTATATGATAATATAATGTTTGGACTAAAGAACATTCTATACCAGAATGTCGATACAAGTGGAACCAACTTATGAAGTTATATAATTTATATGAATGGAAGAACGGAGATCCATGCGAATGTTAGAATTGATCCTCTCGCTTATACATCACAGCTACCTCACTAGCCGAAAAAGGATAAAGAAACAGAAGTCTAATGATGTATATATAAATGTTTTAAAGTGTTTCTTTATATGTTTATGGTTATACCGCATGTTGTTTGAAGTTTGCTACACTGTGACGGTAGGTAAAGTGAAGTCCGATCATTGGATGGTGAGGTCACGTAATCGGAACCCTATATACCCCTATTAGTATATTCCATTTATCCTTACTGATATAATAGGATTATCTTATTTATTTATATTGTTAAAAAAATTATGTCTCTTTTAGAATAGCAGTAATCCTATTGTGAAATTTACTTTTTCCGAACTGTGTAACACAGGATAAATAATGGATGATCAGTAGGACCATTTATAACCAACAAATTGGTTTTATATGGATAGCAGTGATACTTATTTAAAGAAGGTTTTTCTCTTGAACAAGAAACTAGATGTATTATATGTCTGCACAGCTTCTAATTGGCAGAACGAGGTCACGCGATCGGAGCCGCCATGAAAGCGGCTTTTCTATTCCTTTCATTCATTTGTTTTGATATAAGCTTTGGATTGTGTAATCATCCCGTTTATTGTGTAGAGATCACGAGATCAGAGCCGTAAGAACAACGGCTTTTCTGTGAGATGCTCTTATGATATTATTTTTCGGTTTTAAATAATGTGTTTATATTGTGTAATTATCTGTGCCGCAGCATAGGTAATACAGCTGGCCATGCACCAAAAGCTGATTGGGCCATTATTAAATATAATTTAGAAGGTATAATTAGTAAAAATGTAGTACCGGCTAAAGCAGAGTACAAATTAATGATTTGTACCTTATTGGATGTTTTAGAATGTTAATGAACACAGATGCGGCATACTAATAGACCTGAATGAGTCAGGTGATTGGTGCTGGACAGGTATATATTTCCGGATATGTAAACAGAACGGCACTTCTTGACAAAGGGGAGAGGACTCCCTGAAACGCGTTGAAGCCGTTCAGCCGTCAGTTCCTAGGATCCGGTAATATCTGAGTTTTAAGTCTTCTTAAATGCTCTCACACTGACTTGTCTGCAGCTGTTTTTGTGAGAACTGCTTGTTGTCATTAGCCACCGGTATCCGGATACAGTGTCGGACTGGGGCATGTAGGGCCCACCGGGGACATACAGTTGTAGGGGCCCATGTTTAGGGGTGTGGCCAGTCTCTAGAGGGAGTGTGCCCAGCCGCCACATTGGTTTGCCTAACCATTTTGCAAGTGATGGTCCCCTAGATAAATATATACAGTAAATACTGTAGTGCATGCATGATAATGTTCTAGATTAGTAACAGTACAGTCTGGAACCTGATCTCTAGAGGAGGGGGTGGGCCCCTAGGCAGTAGGGCCCACCGGTGGTTTCCCCCGTACCACTGTGAGCCAGTCCAACCCTGACCGGATACTTGTGAAATTTTTTAAAGAGAAAATATTTTAAATGTGTTTGTCACAGCTTTTACATTAAAAAACTAATTTTTTTTTCTGGACATTTGCCTGCTGGCCCCGTTTGTGACATCTACTTACCTGAGGGAGGAAAAAGATACCTTTACATGAATGCGGGGCAGAATATTAATGTAAGTGTCATACTGAAAGGAAACCTGTTTGCATATGGTTGAAGTATTGATTCATTAAAGATACCTTTATGTACATGCAGGACAGAATCACTCTGTAAGTCCTTGTCTGAAAGAGGGAAAAACCTCTAGACTATGCGGGATTCTGTGTTATACTGCACTCGACATAGCGCTGGGTTCTGGTTCTTTCTATTATTTACATTTTTTAATGGCATACCATCCTCAGGTAAATGGGCAGACTGAGAGGGTAAATCCGTATCTTTGAAAATTTAACAGAATTTAGATATACTGTACAAGGCCCACGACAATTGACAGAATTTGACCATAACAACCCTTATCACTAACCATTAACATATTTCCATTTGACTTGGGCCTACGACTGCAACTACCCAAGCCACTACAGATTCCCAATTCATTTCATATTTCCCAGCTGAAGCTGTTAGGGATAAATCAATTCTGTTCTCTTAAGTCCTATCCTCGTCCCATTAGTGTTCAAGATCAAGAAGCAGGGGCATAGCTAGAACTTTGAGGGCCCCAAAGCAACATTTTGAAGAGGCCCCTGTCCCAATGATTCTACAAAGACACTTCTCTGCAGCAGGTGTTAATTTTATGCCTCATAATAGTGCCCTAGTTGTTTTCTGAACCATAGTAGTGGTAGTTAATAGTTATGTCACATTATAGGGCTGGTAGTACACACTATGCAGCACAGTACCCTCAAGTCAAATTATGACACACAGTGTGCCCAGTGCATATTATGCCACACTATAGTGCCTCCACTACATATAGTGCACATTACAGTGCCCCAGTTCATATTACAGTAGTTAACATTATAATGCCCTCAGGTTTATTTTATACCTCATTACAATTAGCATACCTGGCTATATTGCAGGCCCCAAGGCAAAAGTTTGTAAGGGACTTATGTACCAACCAATGGTGAAAAATATATATAACACATGAAACTCTGACAGGGAAATTGCCCCCCTGTCAGCTCTGGGCCCGATAGCAGCTGCACTCCCTGCACCTATGGTAGCTACACCCTTGTCAAGAAGAATTTGAGGTCAACAAAACTTCAAAATATCACAAGGAGTTTAACTATTTAATGTTGGACTGTCCCTGAAAAAGTATCTTGGGTGAAGTCTGAAGACGTCCATGCTCCTAATTTCTTGAAAGAATTTGAAATAACCCTACAAACCATTGTTCTGTGTCTACCCTAGAGATGGAGATACTATCACACTGCTAGGCCGGGTTCTACTTTACAGTTGGATCACATTCTCCATTCCCACCACACTGGCATTCAATTCTGTGGGAGTCATCTGCTGGTTTACTCCTGACTTTAGCTGCTACTGCCGATTGTCATCCCCTCTGAGCAGTCATCATGCCTGCTGCTGCTTGTCTTATTACAGAGAACCTGTAGTGGTGGGTGTGTGGTACTGCATCCCTTTTATGATTTTGGGTCAGCTGTCTGGTGATGTCAGCTTGTTGCCCGGATTTGAATGCACAGTCTATTTAAACTCACTCTGTGCCCCTGAGTATTAGGTCTCCTGTTTGAGCTAAAGTGTTACCTTTGCTTCTATCTGATTGATTCCAGTGTACCAACCTAGACCAGTCTGTGTCCTTATTCTGCATCTCTGTCTGAGACCCTGACTTTGGCTTATATCTTCATTCTGCACCTGTGCCTGTGACCATGATCTCAACTTGTACCCTTGTTTGGCACTATTGCTTGTGTCGCTGAATTTGGATTGCTTGACCATCCTTTCAGCTGATTCTATACCTTGACTGCACTACCACATAGTTACCTCTGGGGGCAGTCAGAGGACTGCAACCTGTGGATTCCCTGCAGCAAAGCCCATCTTGCCTTGTGGTGATATTTAGGGTGAAAACCAAGGAGTCTATTAGACTCTGCATCTTGACTCTACCAGAGCTTACCCTGATTTGACTGCATCCTATATACTCAAAGTGTGACTGTGGAAATACTATTGGCACTTCAGTTGACCGTATGAAGAACAGTCGTAGGCTGTTAGTGAATACTGGTACTTGTATTGTCACAAATGCATGTACAACATTTTACCATTCTTTTCCTGGTATTTTGGTTAAGAGTACCAGCACGGACCTAGTACTATCCTCGGTTTTTCAGGCAGTGTGTTTTTATTGAGGTGTTGCTTGAGTGAAGGTGGCTTGCATTATTTCTTTGCCTTCCTCTTAAGCACTTCAACATAATTATAATGTTTTTAAGTGGCTCTCAAGGGATCTTCGATGAACCAAATGTATCTCTTTGCGGATCATTGGAATTTTCTGCCTTGATTAAGGCTCTGGGTTTGACGTAAGTACACAGTTCATTTCTGGATATTAACTTTGGAGTTGCAATGGAATGAGGGCTTTGGTCCCAAAATTCTAGCAGTGGCTTTCTGACCATATTATAAATGATCCGAGTTGTTTGGGAATTTCCTCCTTCACTGGATGACCTAATTTCAATCTGCAACAGAGAACATTTGCATTATGGAGCATGCCCAGTAAAAGGAGTTGTCCCATGGTCCAGTTGGCACTTTGTTTCTAGTCTCCAGTAATGTCTACGGAGGAGCCCATGCAAATTGGGACATTAACTTTTGTCTCCAGGGGAAAAAAAGGAGCCTAAAATAATTTCTGTCTATACTGTGCCTAAGTGTGACATCTGCCAAACATCCCGGAAATACCAAAGCCAGATAAGTATTGGAATGGTCTTGGAAGTCACTACCATTTGCTTTTCATCCTCTTTTCACAACACTAGCTTCTCTACTCCAGTTATCTTTTACCATGCTAATGCTTAGATTAACTTGTTTGCCTTTCCTGGATTAAGGCACAGCCATTGACTTCATTTCTGCAGCTATCAATAATCTCTCCTCATCCATCTACCCATCTCATTAATCCTAGCAATAGTCTACTATTCAGTTATACAGGTCTCCACTAAATATGCAAATTGTAGTGCATCAGAAGGAGATTATTTTATTTAAATAATTCCACTGCATTCTCCAATCCTTGGTTAGTCTTTTGCTCAAATACATGCTTTGGGACCATGCTATCACTCCCAGTGCCTTCAAAAGGTTCATCCTCTACTTTGTCTGCACATGTCCTACACATCTGATAAACATCACGTACCTCTTCAATATATTGCTTTCTAGTAAGAAGAAGGTGGAAGTGTTGATATCTCTGAGTGGAATTTCAAGATAGAAAATTGTTTCTGATTGAACGCCTCCTTGTGGTATCGGTCATCACTGGAGAGGAAAGCCATATACAAATATATTCAGAATTTTGAGCAAGGCATTCATACTGTAAATCCCCATCTCCAGCTGTTGCATTATTCTCCTTTGTCAAGAAGAACCTGTGGCTCTGAATTGACTACAGTGGTATAATTCTAGCACTGCCAAATTATATCCTATTTTCCTCATTTCCAAGTTATTAGATTGTACAGTATCTTCACCACATTAGATCTTAGAAGTGCATTGTAATCTTATTGAGTGGTTTTTTTTTTTTTGGGGGGGGGGGGGTTTCCATTGCTCGCTTCAACCCCACCATGTGTTTTTCCTGTAATGTTTACCTCCACTGATTGCACACCTTTCCATCGTGCCCTACATGCAGGGTACATCATACTACTACATAAGCATCAGTTTTCCCATATATGAACTTGGCCCTTGTATGGCTCACCTCCCACAGTGTAACCTTCAAAGTGCGCCCAACATGGCTGCCCCATATGGTACACTTGTGGATGGGATGAAAAATACATAGGCCTGATGGTTTTGATGGAACCCTACTCTGAACTGTAGGACTCTGAAATCACCCCCATTTTGTGTCATCTCTTCTAGGGGTGGACTATTCCACCCTGGGTAATCCTATGCTGAGCGCCCAAGATGGCTGCCGCACCTGGTACCTTGTGAGAGTGGAATACACAACCCTTGGAAGTTATTACCCAAAATGCCTACACCAATCCTGCATTATGCTTTCTGTGTGCTTAAGGTTTTCTTTTATGTCTGTGTGGCTTATCTATTGTTGTATTACTCAAATCCTCTGTATCATGTGCATTGTTTTTGATATCTGTAAAGCGCCTTGAGTCCTGTTGGAGAAAGAGCGCTATATAAATAAAATTATTATTATTATTATTATTATTATTATAATCTTATTCATATAATTGGAGGAGATTAGTAGAAAACTGTTATCAGCTGCATGGATGGGCATTATAAGTACCTAGTCTTTTCCCAAACGGTTTGTATGAAATATTTTTGGTAATTATTATCAGTCTGTCATGATATTCCTTAATAATATACAATCTTTTTCTTCAACATCATGACACACAAAGTCTGCATAGTCGAATATGAGTTTGTGCACAACAACCTTCTTGTAACTCTGAAAAATAAGTCTTTGAGAAACAACTGCCCCTCCTCAGGTATATTAACTGCTCCTCCTCAGGAATATTAACTGCCCTTCATCAGATACAGTATATTGTGTCATGGGAAGGTCATCAGATGGATTCCGGAAGGTTGAAGCAAATGTGCACTAACTGCAGCAAAGTGGTCTAACAGCAATACCATTTTAGGGTTTGAAAACTACTCTCGCCATTTCAGCAAAGGATACTTTTCACTGGGAGCTTCAATCACACCTTTGACACTGATGGTTTTCAAACCAAAGTTATGCCAAGGCCATTGAAGCTTTTCTTGTCCTTAAAAAAGCATTGTGTGGCAGTATCAACAGGGATTGTGCTGGAAAACAGGTGATATTACGTGTGCCTGTAGGGAGCCGCCCACACGGAGAAGAAAAGAGGTGCGTGAATATACCTAGAGGCTGCCCTGTGGAGACAGTAACCAGCTGTGGTTCTAGCAGTGACAAACAAACAGACAAACAAAAATGGCAACTATATATATATATATATATATATATATATAGAGTGGGGGGATAAGGGTACCGGCGACTAGTGTTGTTTAAAATGCAATTGCTAAAATTTTAAGATTTATATGCCAAAAAATATATAATAATACAAACAAGCTTTAATGTCACATAAAAGTGGAATAAAACATAAAAAGTACTTCAAAATATTGGTAAAAACATAAACATAAAAGTCTTTGTAAAAGGTAAGGAGTTCTGACTTATCTTAAAATAGGCAAGGGAGTCAATGCAGGGAACCCAACGCGTTTCGTCACACCAGACTTCTTCAAGGTGAAGAAGTATAAGTCCAGTACAGTGGTGCAGCTGTATTAGTTCAGTGGTACTGAGGTATAAGCTCAGGAATACTGCCGTATAAGTCCAGTACAGTGGTGCAGATGTATTAGTTCAGTGGTACTGCCATATAAGTCTTGGGGTACTGCTGTATAAGTCCAGTACAGTGGTGCAGCTGTATAAGTTCAGGGGTACTGCCGTATAAGTCTAGGGGTACTGCCGTATAATTCCAATAATACTGGCATTTATGTCCAGTGGTACTGCCGTATAAGTCCAGTGATACTGCCGTATAAGTCCAAGGATACTGCCGTATATGTCCAGTGGTAATGCCATATAAATCAGGTGATACTGCTGTATATGTCCAGTGGTACTGCCATATAATTCCAGTGATACTGCCGTATATGTCAAGTTGTACTGCCATCTAAATCCAGTGGTACTGCCATATAAATCCAGTCCATTGATACTGCCGTATAAGTCCAGTGATACTGCCATATATGTCCAGTGGTACTGCCATATAAATCCAGTGATACTGCGGTATATGTCCAGTGGTACTGCCATATACAGTAATTCCAGTGATACTGCCGTAACTGTCCAGTGGTACTGCCGTATAAATCCAGTGGTACTGCCATATAAATCCAATCCAGTGGTAGTGCAGCATAAGTCCAGTGGTACTGCCGTATATGTCCAGTGGTACTGCAGTATAAATCCAGTGATACTGCAGTATATGTCCAGTGGTACTGCCATATAAATCAAGTCCAATGATACTGCTGTATATGTCCAGTAGTACTTCCATATAAATCCAGTAATACTGCCGTATATGTCCAGTGGTACTGCCATATATTTCCAGTGATACTGCTGTATATGTCCAGTGGTACTGCCGTATAAATCCAGTCCAGAGATACTGCCGTATAAGTCCAGTGATACTGCCGTATATGTCCAGTGGTACTGCCTTATAAATCCAGTCCAGTGATTTTGCCATTTAAGTCCAATGATAATGCCGTATAAGTCTAGTGGTACTGATGTAAAAATCCAGTGATACTGCCGTATATGTCCAGTGGTACTGCCATATAAATCCAGTCCAGTGATACTGCCGTATAAGTCCAGTGATACTGCTGTATATGTCCAGTAGTACTGCCATATAAATCCAGTAATACTGCCGTATATGTCCAGTGGTACTGCATATAATTCCAGTGATACTGCTGTATATGTCCAGTTGTACTGCCGTATAAATACAGTAGTACTGCCGTATAAATCCAGTCCAGTGATACTGCCGTATAAATCCAGTCCAGTGATACTGCCGTATATGTCCAGTGGTACTGCCGTATAAATCCAGTCCAGTGATACTGCCGTATATGTCCATTGGTACTGCCGTATAAATCCACTCCAGTGATGCTGCCGTATAAGTCCAGTTATACTGCCATATATGTCCAGTGGTACTGCCGTATAAATCCAGTCCAGTGATACTGCCGTATATGTCCAGTGGTACTGCCGTATAAATCCAGTCCAGTGATATTGCCATATAAGTCCAGTAATATTGCCGTATATGTCCAATGGTACTGCCGTATAAATCCAGTGGTACTGCTGTATACATCCAGTGATACTGCCATATACAATATGTCCAGTGGTACTGCCGTATAAGTCCAGTGATACTGCCGTATAAGTCCAGTCCAGTGTACTGCTGTATAAGTCCAGTCCAGTGGTGCTGCCATATAAGTTCAGTGGTGCTGTCCTGTGCTGTATATTACTTACTCCAAATAAAGGGGTTATTAATATTTAATCCAAATAATTTTGACAGGGTTTGCCCTGTGTGGTGTAGAGGTACGCTCTCCTGTGCTGCATTTTGTTATATAACTCCGGAAAAATAATGGAGAACAAAAATGTAGAGGATAAAATAGGGAAAGGTCAAGAACCACTTCCTCCTACTGCTTCTGCCGCTGCTTTTGTTGCTGCTGGGAGTCGATCGTTATCCCAGAGGGGAAGTTGGAAGACCACTTGTACTACTTCAACTAAGCAAATGACTGTCCAACAGTCCTGTGCAAGGAAGATGAAATATGACAGCAGTCATCCTTTTGCAAAGTGGATAACTGAGCCCTTGACAGCTATGTTGGTATTAGACGTGCGTCCGGTATCCACCATTAGTGCAGTGGGACTGCATTGCCAACCCTAGATGGGCCAGGTGTTTGTGCTGCACACTTGTGTCACTTGGCTTAGTCATACAGCTACCTCATTGCACCTCTTTTATGTCTTTGCATGATGGTGCTGTTTGGTGCCTAGTTTTTTTTAAGTGCCATCCTGTCTGCCACTGCAGTGCCACTCCTAGATGGGCCAGGTGTTTGTGCCGCACACTTGTGTCGCTTAGCTTAGTCATACAGCTACCTCATTGCACCTCTTTTACTTCTTTGCATGATGTTCTGTTTGGGGACTAGTTTTTTTTTAAGTGCCAACCTGTTTTCCACTGCAGTGCCACTCCTAGATGGGCCAGGTGTTTGTGCCGCACACTTCTGTCGCTTAGCTTAGTCATACAGCTACCTCGGTGCAACCTTTTGGCCTAAAAACAATATTGTGGGGTGTGAGGTGTTCAGAATAGACTGGAAATGAGTGGAAATTAATGTTATTGAGATTAATAATACTGTAGGAGCAAAATTACCACCAAATTCTGTGATTTTATTATTATTATTATTTATTAAGTTTCTTATATAGCGCAGCATATTCCGTTGCGCTTTACAATTAGAGCAACAGTAATAGAACAAAACTGGGTAAAAACAGACAGACATAGAGGTAGGAAGGCCCTGCTCGCAAGCTTGCAATCTATAGGATTTTAGCTATTTTTATGTTTTTTTCAAAAAGCATCCAGATTCAAAACCAAAACCAAAACACGAAAGGGTGGTTTTGGCAAAACCAATCCAGATCCAAAACACGAGCGGGGATTCAGAACCAAAACACAAAACACGAAAAGAGCCTGCTGCACATCTCTAATATATATATATATATATATATATATATATATATATATAAAATAAAAAACAGTTTCCCAAGTGCGCTAAATAAGACTGTATCTACAATGATTCTTCCAGTGTTGTTTCCATAAGTCAGAATTGAATACTGGAGAAGATTTGTATCTGGGAACCTGTAACGGACACCCCTCACCAAGATGGTCACCCAAACAAGAGGCCCAAGGCCAATTAGTAAAAAATTGTTTTAATAACACATGTTAAAACAAATACAGTTTTCACATAAAATTCCTCATATAGTGTTCACAAAGGTGTGTTTAAAATGATGACAATAAAGGATAACCAGTATGTTCGTTGTGTGGTCTTTAACTCTAGATACTCCCTCACCTTTTTCAAGGTGCGAGCTTAAGAGGGAGTATCTTCACAAACTATGCTGGAAACTCCTGACTGACAAACCCAACGCGTTTCATCTTATCGACTTCATCAGGGGTAACAAATATATAAAACAGGCTTATTTGCCATTAATAGATTTGTGTGTGGAGAATCACAACCTTGGGTATAGTGATAAAAAAGGATTCTCTTAAGTTCGTTTCTGATACCTGATTCAGGTATTAGCCCGTATATAGAATACTTCTAGGAAAAAATACTTCAAAAAGTATAAAGCTGACTTGACAATCACAACGCAATGAAAACCTCCTCAGTAAAACTCACAGAATGGATCCTGAGAGATTGTAGCTGTGAATGGAAGTGGCATTCACAGCTAGAATCTCTCAGGATCCATTCTGTGAGTTTTACTGAGGAGGTTTTCATTGCGTTGTGATTGTCAAATCAGCTTTATACTTTTTGAAGTATTTTTTCCTAGAAGTATCCTTTATACGGGCTAATACCTGAATCAGAAATAGTCCTGATTGTAAGATCTGGATATCTTATTCAGGCAGTGCGTCAAAATCTGACTGCCAGTATTTTTAAAGGGAACCTCAATCAATAGTCCCTATAAGGAGCTCCACAAAGGAGTCTCGAATAATTATCTTTAAGGCAGAATTTATATCTAGGACCATTAGGATTCCTAAAAGGAACCACCAAGAAAGCTCCTATCAGGAGCGACCTTAAGATAATCCTTTTTTATCACTATACCCAAGGTTGTGATTCTCCACACACAAATCTATTAATGGCAAATAAGCCTGTTTTATATATTTGTTCCCTGATGAAGTCGATAAGATGAAACGCGTTGGGTTAGTCAGTCGGGAGTTTCCAGCATAGTTTGTGAAGATACTCCCTCTTAAGCTCGCACCTTGAAAAAGGTGAGGGAGTATCTAGAGTTAAAGACCACACAACGAACATACTGGTTATCCTTTATTGTCATCATTATAAACACATCTTTGTGAACACTATATGAGGAATTTTATGTGAAAACTGTATTTGTTTTAACATGTGTTATTAAAAAAAATTTTACTAATTGGCCTTGGGCCTCTTGTTTGGGTGACCATCTTGGTGAGGGGTGTCCGTTACAGGTTCCCAGATACAAATCTTCTCCAGTATTCAATTCTGACTTATGGAAACAACACTGGAAGAATCATTGTAGATACAGTCTTATTTAGCGCACTTGGGAAACTGTTTTTTATTCTGTATGCTATTGAGGTCCTCCAACAGGGACCTCTCCCGTTGTGCTGCTTTGAACTTGGCGCAAGATAAAGATACTGTTGCGTTTCATATATATATATATATATATATATATATATATATATATATATATATATATATATAAAAATAACAAATCCCATGTGCTATGTGTATGTGAGCCTACCTACAGTATTAAACATTAATAACATTAATCCACAAAACATTTAAAACTCACACACACACACACACACACACACACACACACACACACACACACACACACACATCATTAGACGATACCCAAATAACTTCAATATGTCCCAATACAAAATTAGTACACAACCCCATAATGGTAATACATCCACACCCCACACAATACTATTATACATCGAGATAACATTAATAGACCCAGATAATATTAATATATACCAAAACCCCCACACAACACTAAACAGTGACATGTTAAAACTTGCCCACACACACTGTGATTATTTTTATGGATGTTTTTATTGCCTATGGGCCTAATTCAGACCTGATCGCAGCAGCAAATTTGTTAGCCAATGGGCAAAACCGTGGGGGTCATTCAGACCTGATCGCTAGCTAGCGCTTTTTGTAGCACTGCGATCAGGTCAGAACTGCGCATGCGTATTCAACGCAATGCACAGGTGCGTCGCACAGGTACAAAGCGGATCGTTGCTGTGCGATGGGTTTTACAAAGAATCCATTCACACAGCCGATCGCAAGGTGATTGACAGGAAGAAGGCGTTTCTGGGTGTCAACTGATCATTTTCAGGAAGTGGTTGGAAAAAACGCAGGCATGTCCAAGTGTTTGCAGGGCGGGTGTCTGACGTCAATTCCGGCACCGGACAGGCTAAAGTGATCGCAGTGGCTGAGTAAGTTCTGGGCAACTCAGAAACTGAACAATGTTTTTTTGTACCGCTCAGCTGCACATGCGATCGCACGCTTGCACAGCTAAAAAACACTCCCCGGTGGGCGGCGACTATGCGAACGCAGGATTGCAAAAACCAGCTAGCGAGCGATCAGGTCTGAATGACCCCCCCCATGTGCACTGCAGGTGGGGCAGATATAACATGTGCAGAGAGAATTAGATTTGGGTGGGTTATTTTGTTTCTGTGCAGGGTAAATACTGGGTGTTTTATTTTTACACTGCAAGATTTCAGTTTGAACACACCCCACCCAAATCTAACTCTCTCTGCACGTTATATCTGCCCCTCCCCCTCCTCCCCTGCAGTGCACATGGTTTTGCCTAACAAATTTGCTACTGCGATCAAATCTGAATTAGGCCCCATGTACAATTGTGACTGCGAATAAACATTGATTATACAAAACAATAACACTAAAAAGCACTCATCCCTTCAGATACTTACATTTCATTGTAGGAGGTTCTGTGGTCTCTACTTCATAGTTATAATTCACCCCACATAGCCTGCTGGAGAGGAATCAAACACAGGTGCATAGAAGCAGGAATGGGTGGAGCTTTGGGAGTAATGGGGTGGAGCCTTGGGAGGGGCAGGTGAAGGGACTCTGCTCTGACAACAACAGAGTAGTGGCTGGTTTTGGGGGAGGGAGCAGCCACCATGCAGAGAGGGAAGGGAACGGGATTCAGGCACTACTGCTGCTGCTGGCTGCACTGCGCTGCACCAGACATGTCTGACTGTGACATGCCTGCAGTCTTAGCCAGACAGCAACTGCTTAGTGGCGTCTGCAACTAATAGGATCTGTTGCCAGTGTTTAGTAAAATATGTGTTATGCCAACGCCCGAAGTGCTACCCCCTCAGGTGCCCATGCCCTTAGGCATGGGCACCTGAGGCCTAATGGTAGCACCTGTGCCTAATGGTAGCATCTTCCCTGGGTGTGCTCCCAATCCCTTGCTGCACTCACCTACAATCACGTCCGTAACTAGGTGTGTGCAGAAGGTGCTTTGCCCACAATGCATTTTCCCTGTGGGCGCACCTTCTACATACACTCCGAATCGCCGCATATTCCCCCACTGATGGCTGCTTCTGCTCCCCTGTGCCTGGCGCACGCAGCCCCTGCTGCTGGTCACTGCATAAAGTCAGCGGCAGCGCTGACCCTGGGGGGAATCCCCCTTATGCTGCGCTCCTGCGGCCCCCACCCCCTCTCTTGCCCTGCAGTGCAGTGTACAGAGGGAGTGAGTTTCGGGTCAGGAGCCAGCAGCAGCGCAGGCAGAACAGAGAAAACATGTAAGTGCCTACACACTACACTACTCTACACTATATGACAATATACTATACCACTACACGACACTCTAAGGGTAGGGGAGATGTAAGGTGCTCTACCTGACTTAATGTATGTAAGGGAGTCTACCTGACTTAATGTATGTAAGGGAGTCTACCTGACTTAATGTCTGTAAGGGAGTCTACCTGGCGTAATGTGTGTAAAGTGCTCTACCTGGCATAATGTATGTAAGAGGCTCTATAATGGCTCTACCTGGCGTAATGTGTATAATGTGCTCTACCTGGCATAATGTGTCTAAGGGGCTCTATCTGGCATAATGTGTATAACGGCTCTGCCTGGCACAATGTGTATAATGTGCTGTACCTGGCGTAACGTGTATAAGGGGATCTACCTTGCGTAACATGTATATGGGGATCTACACGTCATAATTTGTATAAGGAGATCTACCTGGCATAACATATGTAAGGGGCTTTATCTGACATAGCGTGTGTAAGGGGATCTACCTGGCGTAATATGTATAAGGGGATCTACCTGGCATAATGTGTATAAGGGGATCTACCTGGTGTAACATGTATAAGGAGAACTACCTGGCGTAACATGTATTAGGGGCTCTACCTGGTGTAACATGTATAAGGGGATCTACCTGTCATGAGCCACCACTGTGGCTCATTCCTGTTTGCATTCTGTTTATGTTTTTATGTTGTATTTCTATTTGCATGCCAGGTTTTCTCATATACTTGTTTAGAGTACTGTTGCGGGCCACCTTTGGTGAATCTGTGTAACTGCTGCCTGTCTCCTGTATGTGTGGCCTCTGCAGCCTCACCTGTCAGATAATTAGGCCATTATGTGGTGAGTCTGTGTATCTGCAGCCTGTCTACTGTATGTGTGGCCCCTGCTTCTCACCTGTCAGTAATTTAGGCCATTACCTTGTGTCTGGCTTCCAGCCATCCTGATTGGGGCGTGCTTCCTTTATTACCCAGCCTGCACTTCGCCTGACGCTGGTGATAGATACATGTTCCTGTTTGTACCTATGTCCAGGCCATGTCCTATGGTGGAATCTTGAACCTGTCAGCTCGAGAGAGATCCTGTCTATTTGTGTTGTACCTGTGACTTGGAGACCTTGCTAGATTGATAACCTGACCAGATCCAGCCAGTCTTGTATTCAGGTTTTTGCTAAGCAGTGTGTGGAGTTTCCACACAGACACTGTCTTGCTTATATCTCTGTATTATTACATCTTAGAGCATTCAGTGAGAACCTGTCAGCTTGTATTAGATCCTGTCTGCCTGTGTTGAACCTGTGACCCAGAGACCCTGCCAGATTGATTACCTGACCAGAACCAGATAGCCTTGTACTCAGGTTTTTGTGGAGTTTCCACATAGACACTGCTTGCCTGTATTTCTGTATTATAACAACTTTGAGCATTGTTGCTTTCAAATTTTATTAAGTCACTTATAACATCTTTATGCATTGTTGCATTCACAATCACTCATATATTCAGTGTCTTAGCTTTCTACACCCTGTGCCTTGGTTCCTATGTTGGGATTTCGGCGGCCGTGCCGCATGTAATCTGTTCATTGTACTTTCTGTATTATCTCACATTGGTAGTCACGCTAGTCTTAGTTAGCTACCCCCTTATTCACTCGCAGTCTCAGTTGTTGCCTTGTTACCTCATAAGACCTAATTCGCCCATTCAAACACGGCTGCTATAGGAGAAGACTAGCTCTGCAGGCGCCAACTGACCACTGAGGGGAGTAACGGAGTCAGGGGTTAAAGTAAGCGTTGCTGCGGTCATTCATAACTGGCCGCAGCTTCACTCGTGAGTACTGGAACTCCCCAGTTGCCACCCACTCCCCAGAGTTCCAGGTACTCAGTCCGTAACACTACCTGGTGTACCGTATAAGGGGCTTTACCTGGTATAACATGTATAAGGGGATCTACCTGGTGTAACAAGTCTCTACCTGGCATAACATGTATAAGGGGCTCTACCATGGCATAATGTGTGTAAGGGGCTCTACCTGGTGTAATGTGTGTTAGGGACTCTTTTGTGGTGTAATGTGTGTAAGTGGCACTACTGTGTGGTGTGATTTGAATAATGGACACTACTGTGTGGTGTAATGTGATTTGGTACTATTCTGTGTCCACACCCCTTCCCTATGAAGCCACAACCTTATATTATTTTGGTGCGTGCCTTCAGGGGTAGGGGGTACCGATTCTCTTTCTGGCACAGGGCACCAAAATGTCTAGTTATGGCTCTGCCTACAATGCCAACAGATTCAGTTTCTTCAGATGCTGCTGAGCACCTGCTAGTTGCTGGCTGTACCTTGCAGGACTGTAGGGAGGCTGAGTAAAGGGGTGGAAGCAGGGCTGCCTGATGACTCCTCATATCTCTCAGCCAGTGATCCAAGGAGTCTGAAATGATGTACAGTTCAACTGATGGCCCCCAAAATTAAATATATATTGGAGCAATGATCCGATCCCCCAAGCACGGGGTCAGGGAATTGGGAATTAAATGTGTTTAAAAATTCAGATTCCCCAATCCCAACTGAAATTTTTTTAACATGGGCATTTTAACATGTTTAATTTCCCCGATTCCCAAATGGATTGCTGATCATTGCTGGCCACCAAACAGCGATGCTGGCGGATCAGGGAATCTAGTTGGGGCATTTAATGCTTTGGCTGGGAGGCCCCTCGTCAAGTGTTTCCCCCTGCTGTGTCATTACCCCCCTCCCGCTAGTTGAGCCCCGTGCTGGTGAGAGCACATTTTATCCTTGCATTTTCAGGACCAGAATTGGCTCTGGTTACACATTTTAGGGGGAGGCAGAACATGCAGCTCTAGGGCCTAATTCCGACCTGATCGCAGCAGTAAAATCTTTCTCTAATGGGCAAAACCATGCGCACTGCGTGTGGGGTGAGGGGGCAGATATAACATGTGCGGAGAGAGTAATTCTGGTCATACACTTGTGTGATGCCCTGCGACGTGACATTGCGGGGTATCGTACCGGCAGTTCAGGTGCAATGAAATCGCACCTGAACTGCCACAGTGATTACCATGCGATCATGCGATAAATCGCATGGTAATCACGTGATGGGCACGTCACAACCACATGCGATCGCACTGCGATGCGAGAAATATTATGTGCAGCACATAATATCTTGAGACGCAATATTCGACCGGCGTGCCCGCGCATTGCGTCTCAAGGTACTAAAATGTGCATACAATCCATAGATTTCTCTCACAGATGTGGTCGAAATCGAAGGATAGAACCGATTATCTCATAAGTGTATGGGCACCATTAGATTTGGGTTGGTTATTTTGTTTCTGTGCAGGGTAAATACTGGCTGATTTAATTTTACAATGCAATCTAGATTTCAGTTTGAACACACCCCACCCAAATCTAAAGGGGGGTACACACGGAGAGGTCCGTTCTTAAAATCTAAGCAATCTGACTAGATTTGCTTAGATTTTAAGCACGGATCTTTTGTGTGTATGCACCCCAGCAATAACAATGCGCTGCCCCATGCGTCGCTATCGCCGGTGCTAGATTGGCCTGCTTGCAGGCACAATCTAGCACTCCGCTGGGTGAAATCAGCGGCCCCCCCGTCACACCTCCCCCCCGCCTCGCACAGCACACATTGCGCTGTGCTGAGTGGAGGGAGAGATGTGTGCTGATAAATCGCTCAGCACACATCTCTGCCAATGTGTACTGGCCTTAACTGTCTCCGCACATGTTTTATCAGCCCCACCTGCTGTGCACATGGTTTGCCCATTAGAGAAAAATGTTGCTACTGCGATCAGGTCTGAATTAGGCCCTTAGTGTTAACGAAAATGTTGACATGTGAAGGCATTATTTATATATGATATATAGGAGTACCCAGGGCCGGCGCTTCCACTAGGCAGCTTTAGGCAGCTGCCTATGGGCGGCGGGACCTGAGGGCGGCTGGAAGACAATATCTCTGAAATAGCAGTTTCTATTGGCGGCATACGAGCAGAGCAGTGTGTGTGACCAAGCTGCTCAGAGAGTCAGGCACAAGTGACTCCCAACGAACCTACAGATCAGCACCAAGGAGAGAGGGCGCATCGCTGACAGCCTCAATGGCACCAACGAGAGAGGAGGACAGAGCGTCTTTAGTTACCACATTGCCCTGCGCATATACAGAAGCTATTCACATCAATGTCAGCTCCTGGAGAGGCGGAAGTTTGTCGAGATCTCGCCGCCTAGCGGAGGATATGAAACCAACCAGTAGTGAGGGAGGATACCTTCTCTCTCTCCGCAGCCTCTCCCAACTCCCCCCTTCCCCTGGCTCGTACAGCGCTGGTCCGCCGGCGCACCTTGGTGTCCTGTAGTAGGCTCCGTTCTCCTCGATTTTCCCCAGGTCCTGTGTCACCCCCTCATGTCCCCAGGTTGTGTTTATCCTCCCCCTCTCCACCCTGTCATGTCCCCATGTTCCGAGACACTTCCTCCCCCCTCATGTGCCCAGGTCATGTGTCTCCTCCCCTTCATGTCCTATGACACCCTTTCCTCCCTCATGTGCCCAGGTTATGGGTCACCCCCTCATGCCCCCAGCTCCTGTGTCCCTTCTCCCCTCTCCCCCTTATGTCTAGTGTCACCCCCTTTGCCCCTCATGTCCCCAGCTCCTATGCCCCTTCTCCCCTCACCCCCTTATGTCTAGTGTCACCCCCTTTCCCCCCTCATGTGCCCAGGTCCTGTGTCCCCCCTGTCTACCCCCTCATGTCCCGTACCACCCCCTGTCATCTCATTATAAAAGGGAAGGGAACTAGCTCTGACTTCTCACATACTCACATGACACTCCCTCCCCCCTCATGTGGCCAGGTCCTGTGTCCCTCCTCCCCCTCATGTCCTGTGACACCCCCTCCCCCCTCATGTGCCCAGGCAATGGGTCACCCCCTCATGTCCCCAGCTCCTGTCTAGTATCACCCCCTTTCCCCTCATGTGTCCAGGTCCTGTGTCCCCCCTCTTCACCCCCTCATGTCCCATGACACCCCCTTCCCCCCTCATATGCCCAGTTCATGTGTCCCTCCTCATCCCCCTCAAGTTTCCAGTTCATGTGTCCCTCCTCACCCTCTCCACCCCCTCATGTCCCCATGTTCCATGACACTCTCTCTCCCCCCTCATGTGCCCAGGTCATGTGTCCCTCCTCCCCCTCATGTCCCATGACACCCCCTCCCCCCTCATGTGCCCAGGTCATGTGTCACCTCCTCATGTCCCCAGCTTCTGTGTCCTTTCTCCCATCTCCCCCTTATGTCTAGTGTCACCCCATTCCCCCTCATGAGCCCAGGTCCTGTGTCCCCCTTCTCCCTCTCTACCCCCTCATGTCCCCACCTTCCCACTCATGTGCCATGGTCCTGTGTCAACCCACCAGGTTCTGTATTACCCTCCTCATGTCCCAAGGTCCTGTGTACCTCCTCCTCTCTCCCCTCATGTCTTGTGTCGCACCCTTTTTCCCTCATGTGCCCAGGTCCTGTGTCACACCCCCCTCCTCATTTCCCCAGGTCCTTTGTCTCTCCTTCCCCTGCCCCACTTATGTCTCATGCCACCCCCTCATGTGCCCAGGTCCTGTGTCACACACCCCTCCTCATTTCCCCAGGTCCTTTGTCTCTCCTTCCCCTGCCCCACTTATGTCTCATGCCACCCCCTCATGTGCCCAGGTCCCTTGTCACCACAACTCATGTCCCCAGGTCCTGTGTCCCTCTTCCCACCCATGTCCCGTGTCACCCCCTTCCCCTCATGTGCCCAGGTTCTGTGTCATTCCTCCTCATGTCTCCAGGTCCCGTGTTCCAACTCCCCCTCTCCACCCCCCTCATTTCCCCACCTTACCTCTCATGTGCCATGGTCCTGTGTCAATCCCCTAAGTCCTGTGTTACCCCCCTCATGTCCCCAGGTCCTGTGTCCCTGATCCCCCTCATTCCTCCCAGGTCTTGTGCCCACACCCCTATTTCCTATGTCACCCTCTCCCCCCTCATATGCCCAGGTCCTTTGTCATCCCCCTAAGTCCTATGTCATCACCCCCAAGTCTTGTGTCTCTACTCCCCTCTCCCTCTCATGTCTTGTGTAACCCTCTTCCCACCGCATGTCCTGTGTCCCTCCTCCCACTCCCCACCACCCTCATGTCCCCATGTCCTGTGACACCCCCTCCTCCTTCATGTGCCCAGGTTCTGTGTCATTCCCCCTTATCTCCCCAGGTCCTGTGTCCCTCCTCCCTCTCCCCCTCACCCCACTAATGCCCCAAGGTCTTGTGTCCCTCTCCCCCTTCATGTGCCCAGATCTTGTGTCACAGCTTCACCAGCTCATACATCCCTGCAACTCTTTGTGGAAGCATGGGCAACCAACAGGAGACCCACTAACAGCAGAGATTCCCTGAGCAGCACCATATGGACTCAGGTTAGTGTGATTGTGACCGTACTGGTGACACCGAGTGCATTTTCCCCTGTGGCTAGAGCCTGGTCTGGTGGGGGCACTGCCGACTCTAAACCGATTAATATTAACAGGGGGCTCTGGACTGTACGTATGCCATTTTCTCCCATCTCCCATGAAGGACACCAGGGTGGGGGGGGGTGGGGGGGCAGTAGGCTGAAGTTTTGCCTAGTGCCTAGGGTGCTAAGTAGCCTTGCACCGGCCCTGGGAGTACCACAGTAAGTCAGACTCAGTATGTACTATACTTAACCTAGATTACTAAACACATAGTTAAAGGTACGCAAACTTCTCAAGGGAATTTTAAAGAAATGTTCTTCAGCATTATCTATTACAGTATCATTAAACTCTTTGAAAAAGTTATGTCTAAAACATTGACTAAAATCACACTGATCTGTGCTGCCTTCAGCAGGACACACCGCTATAGTGTTAATTTTGTTGATGAAAATTTGGACTAAAAGTGATCGACGACAGCTTATTTCATGACTAAAATTAGACTAACATGAAAATTGAGATCCACTGACTAAATATTGACCAAAGTAAAGCAAAAAAAAGAGAAATTAAAATGTGACTTTAAAGATAAACTAACTACAATTTTAAGTAAGCGTCTAAAACTAAAACTAAATTTAAAATCCTTGTCAAAATGAACACAACGCAACTCACAGGTCTATTAAAACGGAGCACAATACAACTGAACTCGCAGATGACTAAACACTTGCACAGATAATCGGATAATAATCCCCAGTATGTTTAATCTCGGGTAAAACACGCTACTTAGTAAATTTACAAGCAAAAAACATAACAATGAGGTGTGACAGTGTTAGTTGTAAATGCTAAAGTCAAATAATACAGCCTAATACTATAATGATGTGTTCGGAAAGTGTATTTAATATATAGGGGTACACATTGAAATCAATTGAATACAAATATCAGTTGTATTCAAATGAAAGCATTCTTAACTACCGTCAAGGAAGTGTCATGTTCATATGAGTTGGTGTTCCCAGACTGGAATCTGTGGTAGGAGTAAGATGAGAGGCTGTGTGGAGGAAGCTTGGCGGTTTATCAATGTTCCTACGCATGTACTGGAACCTAGGAGAAAGTAGTGAAGGAGTAGATGGTTCTTCTTAGTGATGAGCGGGTTCGGTTTCTCGGAAACCGAACCCCCCCCCGAACTTCACCTTGTTTACACGGGTCCGAGGCAGGTTCGAACCTTCCCGCCTTGCTCGGCTAACCCGAGCGCGCCCGAACGTCATCACCCCGCTGTCGGATTCTCGCGAGATTCGGATTCTATATAAGCAGCCTCGCGTTGCCGCCATTTTCACTCGTGCATTAGAGATGATAGGGAGAGGACGTGGCTCCGTTTATTGTAGAAGACAGTTGATTGGTTGTTTATTGCTTAATTGTGGGGAGGATTGGGGAGCAGCTGTTAGGAGTACAGTGCAGAGTTTTGCTGATAAGTGACCACCAGTTTTTATCCGTTCTCTGCCTAAAAAAAACGCTCCATACCATATCTGTGCTCAGTGTGCTGCATAATATATCTGTGCTGAGTGCTCACACTGCTTAATGACACCCCCTTCCCCCCTCATATGCCCAGTTCATGTGTCCCTCCTCATCCCCCTCAAGTTTCCAGTTCATGTGTCCCTCCTCACCCTCTCCACCCCCTCATGTCCCCATGTTCCATGACACTCTCTCTCCCCCCTCATGTGCCCAGGTCATGTGTCCCTCCTCCCCCTCATGTCCCATGACACCCCCTCCCCCCTCATGTGCCCAGGTCATGTGTCACCTCCTCATGTCCCCAGCTTCTGTGTCCTTTCTCCCATCTCCCCCTTATGTCTAGTGTCACCCCATTCCCCCTCATGAGCCCAGGTCCTGTGTCCCCCTTCTCCCTCTCTACCCCCTCATGTCCCCACCTTCCCACTCATGTGCCATGGTCCTGTGTCAACCCACCAGGTTCTGTATTACCCTCCTCATGTCCCAAGGTCCTGTGTACCTCCTCCTCTCTCCCCTCATGTCTTGTGTCGCACCCTTTTTCCCTCATGTGCCCAGGTCCTGTGTCACACCCCCCTCCTCATTTCCCCAGGTCCTTTGTCTCTCCTTCCCCTGCCCCACTTATGTCTCATGCCACCCCCTCATGTGCCCAGGTCCTGTGTCACACACCCCTCCTCATTTCCCCAGGTCCTTTGTCTCTCCTTCCCCTGCCCCACTTATGTCTCATGCCACCCCCTCATGTGCCCAGGTCCCTTGTCACCACAACTCATGTCCCCAGGTCCTGTGTCCCTCTTCCCACCCATGTTCCGTGTCACCCCCTTCCCCTCATGTGCCCAGGTTCTGTGTCATTCCTCCTCATGTCTCCAGGTCCCGTGTTCCAACTCCCCCTCTCCACCCCCCTCATTTCCCCACCTTACCTCTCATGTGCCATGGTCCTGTGTCAATCCCCTAAGTCCTGTGTTACCCCCCTCATGTCCCCAGGTCCTGTGTCCCTGATCCCCCTCATTCCTCCCAGGTCTTGTGCCCACACCCCTATTTCCTATGTCACCCTCTCCCCCCTCATATGCCCAGGTCCTTTGTCATCCCCCTAAGTCCTATGTCATCACCCCCAAGTCTTGTGTCTCTACTCCCCTCTCCCTCTCATGTCTTGTGTAACCCTCTTCCCACCGCATGTCCTGTGTCCCTCCTCCCATTCCCCACCACCCTCATGTCCCCATGTCCTGTGACACCCCCTCCTCCTTCATGTGCCCAGGTTCTGTGTCATTCCCCCTTATCTCCCCAGGTCCTGTGTCCCTCCTCCCTCTCCCCCTCACCCCACTAATGTCCCAAGGTCTTGTGTCCCTCTCCCCCTTCATGTGCCCAGATCTTGTGTCACAGCTTCACCAGCTCATACATCCCTGCAACTCTTTGTGGAAGCATGGGCAACCAACAGGAGACCCACTAACAGCAGAGATTCCCTGAGCAGCACCATATGGACTCAGGTTAGTGTGATTGTGACCGTACTGGTGACACCGAGTGCATTTTCCCCTGTGGCTAGAGCCTGGTCTGGTGGGGGCACTGCCGACTCTAAACCGATTAATATTAACAGGGGGCTCTGGACTGTACGTATGCCATTTTCTCCCATCTCCCATGAAGGACACCAGGGTGGGGGGGGGGTGGGGGGGCAGTAGGCTGAAGTTTTGCCTAGTGCCTAGGGTGCTAAGTAGCCTTGCACCGGCCCTGGGAGTACCACAGTAAGTCAGACTCAGTATGTACTATACTTAACCTAGATTACTAAACACATAGTTAAAGGTACGCAAACTTCTCAAGGGAATTTTAAAGAAATGTTCTTCAGCATTATCTATTACAGTATCATTAAACTCTTTGAAAAAGTTATGTCTAAAACATTGACTAAAATCACACTGATCTGTGCTGCCTTCAGCAGGACACACCGCTATAGTGTTAATTTTGTTGATGAAAATTTGGACTAAAAGTGATCGACGACAGCTTATTTCATGACTAAAATTAGACTAACATGAAAATTGAGATCCACTGACTAAATATTGACCAAAGTAAAGCAAAAAAAAGAGAAATTAAAATGTGACTTTAAAGATAAACTAACTACAATTTTAAGTAAGCGTCTAAAACTAAAACTAAATTTAAAATCCTTGTCAAAATGAACACAACGCAACTCACAGGTCTATTAAAACGGAGCACAATACAACTGAACTCGCAGATGACTAAACACTTGCACAGATAATCGGATAATAATCCCCAGTATGTTTAATCTCGGGTAAAACACGCTACTTAGTAAATTTACAAGCAAAAAACATAACAATGAGGTGTGACAGTGTTAGTTGTAAATGCTAAAGTCAAATAATACAGCCTAATACTATAATGATGTGTTCGGAAAGTGTATTTAATATATAGGGGTACACATTGAAATCAATTGAATACAAATATCAGTTGTATTCAAATGAAAGCATTCTTAACTACCGTCAAGGAAGTGTCATGTTCATATGAGTTGGTGTTCCCAGACTGGAATCTGTGGTAGGAGTAAGATGAGAGGCTGTGTGGAGGAAGCTTGGCGGTTTATCAATGTTCCTACGCATGTACTGGAACCTAGGAGAAAGTAGTGAAGGAGTAGATGGTTCTTCTTAGTGATGAGCGGGTTCGGTTTCTCGGAAACCGAACCCCCCCCCGAACTTCACCTTGTTTACACGGGTCCGAGGCAGGTTCGAACCTTCCCGCCTTGCTCGGCTAACCCGAGCGCGCCCGAACGTCATCATCCCGCTGTCGGATTCTCGCGAGATTCGGATTCTATATAAGCAGCCTCGCGTTGCCGCCATTTTCACTCGTGCATTAGAGATGATAGGGAGAGGACGTGGCTCCGTTTATTGTAGAAGACAGTTGATTGGTTGTTTATTGCTTAATTGTGGGGAGGATTGGGGAGCAGCTGTTAGGAGTACAGTGCAGAGTTTTGCTGATAAGTGACCACCAGTTTTTATCCGTTCTCTGCCTAAAAAAAACGCTCCATACCATATCTGTGCTCAGTGTGCTGCATAATATATCTGTGCTGAGTGCTCACACTGCTTAATTGTGGGGACTGGGGAGCAGCTATAGCAGGAGTACAGTGCAGAGTTTTGCTGACAGTGACCACCAGTATACGTTGTCTGCCTGAAAAACACTCCATATCTGTGCTCAGTGTGCTGCTTTATTGTGGGGACTGGGGACCACCGGTATAATTAATATTATATAGGAGGAGTACAGTGCAGAGTGCACTGCTGTACCTACCTCTGTGTCGTCATCCATTAAGTATACTATCCATCTACATTCTATACCTGTGGTGCATTTTAGTTTTGCAGTTTGCTGACAGTGTCCACCAGTATACTATATATAGCAGTACGGTAGGCCACTGCTGTACCTACCTCTGTGTCGTCACTCGTCATCCATTAAGTATACTATCCATCTTCATTCTATACCTGTGGTGCATTTTAGTTTTGCAGTTTGCTGACAGTGTCCACCAGTATACTATATATAGCAGTACGGTAGGCCACTGCTGTACCTACCTCTGTGTCGTCACTCGTCATCCATTAAGTATACTATCCATCTACATTCTAAACCTGTGGTGCATTTTAGTTTTGCAGTTTGCTTACAGTGTCCACCAGTATACTATATATAGCAGTACGGTAGGCCACTGCTGTACCTACCTCTGTGTCGTCACTCGTCATCCATTAAGTATACTATCCATCTACATTCTATACCTGTGGTGCATTTTAGTTTTGCAGTTTGCTGACAGTGTCCACCAGTATACTATATATAGCAGTACGGTAGGCCACTGCTGTACCTACCTCTGTGTCGTCACTCGTCATCCATTAAGTATACTATCCATCTACATTCTATACCTGTGGTGCATTTTAGTTTTGCAGTTTGCTTACAGTGTCCACCAGTATACTATATATAGCAGTACGGTAGGCCACTGCTGTACCTACCTCTGTGTCGTCACTCATCATCCATTAAGTATACTATCCATCTACATTCTATACCTGTGGTGCATTTTAGTTTTGCAGTTTGCTGACAGTGTCCACCAGTATACTATATATAGCAGTACGGTAGGCCACTGCTGTACCTACCTCTGTGTCGTCACTCGTCATCCATTAAGTATACTATCCATCTACATTCTATACCTGTGGTGCATTTTAGTTTTGCAGTTTGCTGACAGTGTCCACCAGTATACTATATATAGCAGTACGGTAGGCCACTGCTGTGTACCTACCTCTGTGTCGTCACTCGTCATCCATTAAGTATACTATCCATCTACATTCTTTACCTGTGGTGCATTTTAGTTTTGTAGTTTGCTGACAGTGTCCACCAGTATACTATATATAGCAGTACGGTAGGCCACTGCTGTGTACCTACCTCTGTGTCGTCACTCATCATCCATTAAGTATACTATCCATCTACATTCTATACCTGTGGTGCATTTTAGTTTTGCAGTTTGCTGACAGTGTCCACCAGTATGCTATATATAGCAGTACGGTAGGCCACTGCTGTACCTACCTCTGTGTCGTCACTCGTCATCCATTAAGTATACTATCCATCTACATTCTATACCTGTGGTGCATTTTAGTTTTGCAGTTTGCTGACAGTTTCCACCAGTATGCTATATATAGCAGTACGGTAGGCCACTGCTGTACCTACCTCTGTGTCGTCACTCGTCATCCATTAAGTATACTATCCATCTACATTCTATACCTGTGGTGCATTTTAGTTTTGCAGTTTGCTGACAGTGTCCACCAGTGTACTATATATAGCAGTACGGTAGGCCACTGCTGTGTACCTACCTCTGTGTCGTCACTCGTCATCCATTAAGTATACTATCCATCTACATTCTATACCTGTGGTGCATTTTAGTTTTGCAGTTTGCTGACAGTGTCCACCAGTATACTATATATAGCAGTACGGTAGGCCACTGCTGTACCTACCTCTGTGTCGTCACTCGTCATCCATTAAGTATACTATCCATCTACATTCTATACCTGTGGTGCATTTTAGTTTTGCAGTTTGCTGACAGTGTCCACCAGTATACTATATATAGCAGTACGGTAGGCCACTGCTGTGTACCTACCTCTGTGTCGTCACTCGTCATCCATTAAGTATACTATCCATCTACATTCTATACCTGTGGTGCATTTTAGTTTTGCAGTTTGCTGACAGTGTCCACCAGTATACTATATATAGCAGTACGGTAGGCCACTGCTGTGTACCTACCTCTGTGTCGTCACTCGTCATCCATTAAGTATACTATCCATCTACATTCTACACCTGTGATGCATTTTAGTTTGCAGTTTGCTGACAGTGTCCACCAGTATACTATATATAGCAGAACGGTAGGCCACTGCTGTGTACCTACCTCTGTGTCGTCACTCACAGTATACTATATATAGCAGTGTCCACCAGTATACTATATATAGCAGTACGGTAGGCCACTGCTGTACCTACCTCTGTGTCGTCACTCGTCATCCATTAAGTATACAATCCATCTACATTCTATACCTGTGGTGCATTTTAGTTTTGCAGTTTGCTGACAGTGTCCACCAGTATACTATATATAGCAGTATGGTAGGCCACTGCTGTGTACCTACCTCTGTGTCGTCACTCGTCATCCATTAAGTATACTATCCATCTACATTCTATACCTGTGGTGCATTTTAGTTTTGCGGTTTGCTGACAGTGTCCACCAGTATACTATATATAGCAGTACGGTAGGCCACTGCTGTACCTACCTCTGTGTCGTCACTCGTCATCCATTAAGTATACTATCCATCTACATTCTATACCTGTGGTGCATTTTAGTTTTGCAGTTTGCTGACAGTGTCCACCAGTATACTATATATAGCAGTACGGTAGGCCACTGCTGTGTACCTACCTCTGTGTCGTCACTCGTCATCCATTAAGTATACTATCCATCTACATTCTATACCTGTGGTGCATTTTAGTTTTGCAGTTTGCTGACAGTGTCCACCAGTATACTATATATAGCAGTACGGTAGGCCACTGCTGTACCTACCTCTGTGTCGTCACTCGTCATCCATTAAGTATACAATCCATCTACATTCTATACCTGTGGTGTATTTTAGTTTTGCAGTTTGCTGACAGTGTCCACCAGTATACTATATATAGCAGTATGGTAGGCCACTGCTGTGTACCTACCTCTGTGTCGTCACTCGTCATCCATTAAGTATACTATCCATCTACATTCTATACCTGTGGTGCATTTTAGTTTTGCAGTTTGCTGACAGTGTCCACCAGTATACTATATATAGCAGTACGGTAGGCCACTGCTGTACCTACCTCTGTGTCGTCACTCGTCATCCATTAAGTATACTATCCATCTACATTCTATACCTGTGGTGCATTTTAGTTTTGCAGTTTGCTGACAGTGTCCACCAGTATACTATATATAGCAGTACGGTAGGCCACTGCTGTGTACCTACCTCTGTGTCGTCACTCGTCATCCATTAAGTATACTATCCATCTACATTCTATACCTGTGGTGCATTTTAGTTTTGCAGTTTGCTGACAGTGTCCACCAGTATACTATATATAGCAGTACGGTAGGCCACTGCTGTACCTACCTCTGTGTCGTCACTCGTCATCCATTAAGTATACTATCCATCTACATTCTATACCTGTGGTGCATTTTAGTTTTGCAGTTTGCTGACAGTGTCCACCAGTATACTATATATAGCAGTATGGTAGGCCACTGCTGTGTACCTACCTCTGTGTCGTCACTCGTCATCCATTAAGTATACTATCCATCTACATTCTATACCTGTGGTGCATTTTAGTTTTGCAGTTTGCTGACAGTGTCCACCAGTATACTATATATAGCAGTACGGTAGGCCACTGCTGTACCTACCTCTGTGTCGTCACTCGTCATCCATTAAGTATACTATCCATCTACATTCTATACCTGTGGTGCATTTTAGTTTTGCAGTTTGCTTACAGTGTCCACCAGTATACTATATATAGCAGTACGGTAGGCCACTGCTGTGTACCTACCTCTGTGTCGTCACTCATCATCCATTAAGTATACTATCCATCTACATTCTATACCTGTGGTGCATTTTAGTTTTGCAGTTTGCTGACAGTGTCCACCAGTATACTATATATAGCAGTACGGTAGGCCACTGCTGTACCTACCTCTGTGTCGTCACTCGTCATCCATTAAGTATACAATCCATCTACATTCTATACCTGTGGTGCATTTTAGTTTTGCAGTTTGCTGACACAGTGTCCACCAGTATACTATATATAGCAGTACGGTAGGCCACTGCTGTACCTACCTCTGTGTCGTCACTCGTCATCCATTAAGTATACTATCCATCTACATTCTATACCTGTGGTGCATTTTAGTTTTGCAGTTTGCTGACAGTGTCCACCAGTATACTATATATAGCAGTACGGTATGCCACTGCTGTACCTACCTCTGTGTCGTCACTCGTCATCCATTAAGTAAACTATTATCCATCTACATTCTATACCTGTGGTGCATTTTAGTTTTGCAGTTTGCTGACACAGTGTCCACCAGTATTCTATATATAGCAGTACGGTAGGCCACTGCTGTACCTACCTCTGTGTCGTCACTCGTCATCCCTTAAGTATACTATTATCCATCTACATTCTATACCTGTGGTGCATTTTAGTTTTGCAGTTTGCTGACACAGTGTCCACCAGTATACTATATATAGCAGTACGGTAGGCCACTGCTGTACCTACCTCTGTGTCGTCACTCGTCATCCATTAAGTATACTATTATCCATCTACATTCTATACCTGTGGTGCATTTTAGTTTTGCGCAGTAAATATAGTAGTAGGCCATTGCTATTGATACTGGCATATAATTCCACACATTAAAAAATGGAGAACAAAAATGTGGAGGTTAAAGGGAAGATCAAGATCCACTTCCACCTCGTGCTGAAGCTGCTGCCACTAGTCATGGCCGAGACGATGAAATGCCATCAACGTCGTCTGCCAAGGCCGATGCCCAATGTCATAGTAGAGAGCATGTAAAATCCAAAACACAAAAGTTCAGTAAAATGACCCAAAAATCAAAATTAAAAGCGTCTGAGGAGAAGCGTAAACTTGCCAATATGCCATTTACGACACGGAGTGGCAAGGAACGGCTGAGGCCCTGGCCTATGTTCATGGCTAGTGGTTCAGCTTCACATGAGGATGGAAACACTCATCCTCTCGCTAGAAAAAAGAAAAGACTTAAGCTGGCAAAAGCACAGCAAAGAACTGTGCGTTCTTCTAAATCACAAATCCCCAAGGAGAATGTGAAGGAGGAGATGTTGACGGGTCACGTTCCGCTTGACTTGACAATTTTCTCAACAGCAGGTCTTTGAACCCCTGCAGACTTGTGTCTGCCGGAAAGAGAGATACAACGTAGGTTTTAAATCTAGGATCGAGCACGGTGGCCAAAATGTAGTGCTCTGATTTCAACAGATTGACCACCCGTGAATCCTGGTTAAGCGAATGAAGGGCTCCATCCACAAGTCCCACATACCTAGCGTAATCGCTCTGCTTTAGCTCCTCCTTCAATGTCTCCAGCTTCTTCTGCAAAAGCCTGATGAGGGGAATGACCTGACTCAGGCTGGCAGTGTCTGAACTGACTTCACGTGTGGCAAGTTCAAAAGGTTGCAGAACCTTGTACAACGTTGAAATCATTCTCCACTGCGCTTGAGACAGGTGCATTCCACCTCCTTTGCCTATATCGTGGGCAGATGTATAGGCTTGAATGGCCTTTTGCTGCTCCTCCATCCTCTGAAGCATATAGAGGGTTGAATTCCACCTCGTTACCACCTCTTGCTTCAGATGATGGCAGGGCAGGTTCAGGTGTTTTTGGTGGTGCTCCAGTCTTCTGTACGTGGTGCCTGTACGCCGAAAGTGGCCCGCAATTCTTCGGGCCACCGACAGCATCTCTTGCACGCCCCTGTCGTTTTTTAAATAATTCTGCACCACCAAATTCAAGGTATGTGCAAAACATGGGACGTGCTGGAATTTGCCCAGATGTAATGCACGCACAATATTGCTGGCGTTGTCCGATGCCACAAATCCCAAGGAGAGTCCAATTGGGGTAAGCCATTCTGCGATGATCTTCCTCAGTTGCCGTAAGAGGCTTTCAGCTGTGTGCGTATTCTGGAAAGCGGTGATACAAAGCGTAGCCTGCCTAGGAACGAGTTGGCGTTTGCGAGATGCTGCTACTGGTGCCGCCGCTGCTGTTCTTGCAGCGGGAGGCAATACATCTACCCAGTGGGCTGTCACAGTCATGTAGTCCTGAGTCTGCCCTGCTCCACTTGTCCACATGTCCGTGGTTAAGTGGACATTGGGTACAACTGCATTTTTTAGGACACTGGTGACTCTTTTTCTGAGGTCTGTGTACATTTTCGGTATCGCCTGCCTAGAGAAATGGAACCTAGATATTATTTGGTACCGGGGACACAGTACCTCAATCAAGTCTATAGTTGGCTCTGAAGTAACGATGGATACCGGAACCATGCTTCTCACCGCCCAGGCTGCCAAGGCCTCAGTTATCCGCTTTGCAGCAGGATGACTGCTGTGATATTTCATCTTCCTCGCAAAGGACTGTTGGACAGTCAATTGCTTACTGGAAGTAGTACAAGTGGTCTTCCGACTTCCCCTCTGGGATGACCATCGACTCCCAGCAGCAACAACAGCAGCGCCAGCAGCAGTAGGCGTTACACTCAAGGATGCATCAGAGGAATCCCAGGCAGGAGAGGACTCGTCAGACTTGCCAGTGACATGGCCTGCAGGACTATTGGCTTTCCTGGGTAAGGAGGAAATTGACACTGAGGGAGTTGGTGGTGTGGTTTGCGTGAGCTTGGTTACAAGAGGAAGGGATTTACTGGTCGCCCAAAGTTTTTGAACTTGTCACTGACTTATGATGAATGCGCTGCAGGTGACGTATAAGGGAGGATGTTCCGAGGTGGTTAACGTCCTTACCCCTACTTATTACAGCTTGACAAAGGCAACACACGGCTTGACACCTGTTGTCCGCATTTGTGTTGAAATAATACCACACCGAAGAGCTGATTTTTTTTGTATTTTGACCAGGCATGTCAATGGCCATATTCCTCCCACGGACAACAGGTGTCTCCCCGGGTGCCTGACTTAAACAAACCACCTCACCATCAGAATCCTCCTTGTCAATTTCCTCCCCTGCGCCAGCAACACCCATATCCTCATCCTGGTGTACTTCAACACTGACATCTTCAATTTGACTATCAGGAACTGGACTGCGGGTGCTCCTTCCAGCACTTGCAGGGGGCGTGCAAATGGTGGAAGGCACAAGCTCTTCCCGTCCAGTGTTGGGAAGGTCAGGCATCGCAACCGACCCAATTGGACTCTCCTTGGGGATTTGTGATTTCGAAGAACGCACAGTTCTTTGCTGTGCTTTTGCCAGCTTAAGTCTTTTCATTTTTCTAGCGAGAGGCTGAGTGCTTCCATCCTCATGTGAAGCTGAACCACTAGCCATGAACATAGGCCAGGGCCTCAGCCGTTCCTTGCCACTCCGTGTCGTAAATGGCATATTGGCAAGTTTACGCTTCTCCTCAGACACTTTTAATTTTGATTTTTGGGTGATTTTTTTACTGATCTTTTGTGTTTTGGATTTTACATGCTCTGTACTATGACATTGGGCATCGGCCTTGGCAGACGAAGTTGATGGCATTTCATCGTCTCGGCCATGACTAGTGGCAGCAGCTTCAGCACGAGGTGGAAGTGGATCTTGATCTTTCCCTATATTTTTAACCTACACATTTTTGTTCTCCATATTTTAATGCGCACAACAAAAAGCCACCATAGGTATACAATGTAGATGGATAGATAGTATAGTATTATATTACTTATGGAGGACGAGTGCACTGATGACACAGAGGTAGGTACAGCCGTGGCCTACCGTACTGCTATATATATATATATAAAAACTGTATAATAATAACGGACCTGGTGGACACTGTCAGCAGACTGCTAAACTAGTATGAAGAAAAAAAAAGCCACCACAGGTATACAATGTAGATGGATGGATAGTATAGTATTATATAACTTATGGATGACGAGTGCACTGACGACACAGAGGTAGGTACAGCCGTGGCCTACCGTACTGCTATATATATATATACTGTATAATAATAACGGACCTGGTGGACACTGTCAGCAGACTGCTAAACTAGTATGAAGGAAAAAAAGCCACCACAGGTATACAATGTAGATGGATGGATAGTATAGTATTATATTACTTATGGACGACGAGTGCACTGATGACACAGAGGTAGGTACAGCCGTGGCCTACCGTACTGCTATATATATATATACTGTATAATAATAACGGACCTGGTGGACACTGTCAGCAGACTGCTAAACTAGTATGAAGGAAAAAAAAGCCACCACAGGTATACAATGTAGATGGATGGATAGTATAGTATTATATTACTTATGGACGACGAGTGCACTGACGACACAGAGGTAGGTACAGCCGTGGCCTACCGTACTGCTATATATATATATATACTGTATAATAATAACGGACCTGGTGGACACTGTCAGCAGACTGCTAAACTAGTATGAAGGAAAAAAAAGCCACCACAGGTATACAATGTAGATGGATGGATAGTATAGTATTATATAACTTATGGACGACGAGTGCACTGACGACACAGAGGTAGGTACAGCCGTGGCCTACCGTACTGCTATATATAATATACTGTATAATAATAACGGACCTGGTGGACACTGTCAGCAGAATGCTAAACTAGTATGAAGAAAAAAAAAGCCACCACAGGTATACAGTGTAGATGTATGGATAGTATAGTATTATATTACTTATGGAAGACGAGTGCACTGACGACACAGAGGTAGGTACAGCCGTGGCCTACCGTACTGCTATATATAATATACTGTATAATAATAACGGACCTGGTGGACACTGTCAGCAGACTGCTAAACTAGTATGAAGGGAAAAAAAGCCACCAGAGGTATACAATGTAGATGGATGGATAGTATAGTATTATATTACTTATGTACGATGAGTGCAGTGACGACACAGAGGTAGGTACAGCCGTGGCCTACCGTACTGCTATATATAATATACTGTATAATAATAACGGACCTGGTGGACACTGTCAGCAGACTGCTAAACTAGTATGAAGAAAAAAAAAACCACCACAGGTATACAATGTAGATGGATGTATAGTATAGTATTATATTACTTATGGAGGACAAGTGCACTGACGACACAGAGGTAGGTACAGCCGTGGCCTACCGTACTGCTATATATAATATACTGTATAATAATAACGGACCTGGTGGACACTGTCAGCAGACTGCTAAACTAGTATGAAGAAAAAAAAAGCCACCACAGGTATACAATGTAGATGGATGGATAGTATAGTATTATATTACTTATGGACGACGAGTGCACTGACGACACAGAGGTAGGTACAGCCGTGGCCTACCGTACTGCTATATATATATATATATACTGTATAATAATAACGGACCTGGTGGACACTGTCAGCAGACTGCTAAACTAGTATGAAGAGAAAAAAAGCCACCACAGGTATACAATGTAGATGGATGGATAGTATAGTATTATATTACTTATGGACGACGAGTGCACTGACGACACAGAGGTAGGTACAGCCGTGGCCTACCGTACTGCTATATATAATATACTGTATAATAATAACGGACCTTGTGGACACTGTCAGCAGACTGCTAAACTAGTATGAAGAAAAAAAAAGCCACCACAGGTATACAATGTAGATGGATGGATAGTATAGTATTATATAACTTATGGATGACGAGTGCACTGACGACACAGAGGTAGGTACAGCCGTGGCCTACCGTACTGCTATATATATATATATACTGTATAATAATAACGGACCTGGTGGACACTGTCAGCAGACTGCTAAACTAGTATGAAGGAAAAAAAGCCACCACAGGTATACAATGTAGATGGATGGATAGTATAGTATTATATTACTTATGGACGACGAGTGCACTGATGACACAGAGGTAGGTACAGCCGTGGCCTACCGTACTGCTATATATATATATACTGTATAATAATAACGGACCTGGTGGACACTGTCAGCAGACTGCTAAACTAGTATGAAGGAAAAAAAAGCCACCACAGGTATACAATGTAGATGGATGGATAGTATAGTATTATATTACTTATGGACGACGAGTGCACTGACGACACAGAGGTAGGTACAGCCGTGGCCTACCGTACTGCTATATATATATATATACTGTATAATAATAACGGACCTGGTGGACACTGTCAGCAGACTGCTAAACTAGTATGAAGGAAAAAAAAGCCACCACAGGTATACAATGTAGATGGATGGATAGTATAGTATTATATAACTTATGGACGACGAGTGCACTGACGACACAGAGGTAGGTACAGCCGTGGCCTACCGTACTGCTATATATAATATACTGTATAATAATAACGGACCTGGTGGACACTGTCAGCAGAATGCTAAACTAGTATGAAGAAAAAAAAAGCCACCACAGGTATACAGTGTAGATGTATGGATAGTATAGTATTATATTACTTATGGAAGACGAGTGCACTGACGACACAGAGGTAGGTACAGCCGTGGCCTACCGTACTGCTATATATAATATACTGTATAATAATAACGGACCTGGTGGACACTGTCAGCAGACTGCTAAACTAGTATGAAGGGAAAAAAAGCCACCAGAGGTATACAATGTAGATGGATGGATAGTATAGTATTATATTACTTATGTACGATGAGTGCAGTGACGACACAGAGGTAGGTACAGCCGTGGCCTACCGTACTGCTATATATAATATACTGTATAATAATAACGGACCTGGTGGACACTGTCAGCAGACTGCTAAACTAGTATGAAGAAAAAAAAAACCACCACAGGTATACAATGTAGATGGATGTATAGTATAGTATTATATTACTTATGGAGGACAAGTGCACTGACGACACAGAGGTAGGTACAGCCGTGGCCTACCGTACTGCTATATATAATATACTGTATAATAATAACGGACCTGGTGGACACTGTCAGCAGACTGCTAAACTAGTATGAAGAAAAAAAAAGCCACCACAGGTATACAATGTAGATGGATGGATAGTATAGTATTATATTACTTATGGACGACGAGTGCACTGACGACACAGAGGTAGGTACAGCCGTGGCCTACCGTACTGCTATATATATATATATATACTGTATAATAATAACGGACCTGGTGGACACTGTCAGCAGACTGCTAAACTAGTATGAAGAGAAAAAAAGCCACCACAGGTATACAATGTAGATGGATGGATAGTATAGTATTATATTACTTATGGACGACGAGTGCACTGACGACACAGAGGTAGGTACAGCCGTGGCCTACCGTACTGCTATATATAATATACTGTATAATAATAACGGACCTGGTGGACACTGTCAGCAGACTGCTAAACTAGTATGAAGAAAAAAAAAGCCACCACAGGTATACAATGTAGATGGATGGATAGTATAGTATTATATTACTTATGGACGACGAGTGCACTGACGACACAGAGGTAGGTACAGCCGTGGCCTACCATACTGCTATATATATATATATATATATATATACTGTATAATAATAACGGACCTGGTGGACACTGTCAGCAGACTGCTAAACTAGTATGAAGAAAAAAAAAAGCCACCACAGGTATACAATGTAGATGGATGGATAGTATAGTATTATATTACTTATGGACGACGAGTGCACTGACGACACAGAGGTAGGTACAGCCGTGGCCTACCGTACTGCTATATATATATATATATATACTGTATAATAATAACGGACCTGGTGGACACTGTCAGCAGACTGCTAAACTAGTATGAAGAGAAAAAAAGCCACCACAGGTATACAATGTAGATGGATGGATAGTATAGTATTATATTACTTATGGACGACGAGTGCACTGACGACACAGAGGTAGGTACAGCCGTGGCCTACCGTACTGCTATATATAATATACTGTATAATAATAACGGACCTGGTGGACACTGTCAGCAGACTGCTAAACTAGTATGAAGAAAAAAAAAGCCACCACAGGTATACAATGTAGATGGATGGATAGTATAGTATTATATTACTTATGGACGACGAGTGCACTGACGACACAGAGGTAGGTACAGCCGTGGCCTACCATACTGCTATATATATATATATATATATACTGTATAATAATAACGGACCTGGTGGACACTGTCAGCAGACTGCTAAACTAGTATGAAGAATAAAAAAGCCACCACAGGTATACAATGTAGATGGATGGATAGTATAGTATTATATTACTTATGGACGACGAGTGCACTGACGACACAGAGGTAGGTACAGCCGTGGCCTACCGTACTGCTATATATAATATACTGTATAATAATAACGGACCTGGTGGACACTGTCAGCAGACTGCTAAACTAGTATGAAGGAAAAAAAAACCACCACAGGTATACAATGTAGATGGATGGATAGTATAGTATTATATTACTTATGGAGGACGAGTGCACTGACGACACAGAGGAAGGTACAGCCGTGGCCTACCGTACTGCTATATATATATATAATATACTGTATAATAATAACGGACCTGGTGGACACTATCAGCAGACTGCTAAACTAGTATGAAGAAAAAAAAAGCCACCACAGGAGTGTTTTTCAGGCAGACAAACGTATACTGAACTGGTGGTCACTGTCAGCAAAACTGTGCACTGTACTCCTGCTATAACTGCTCCCCAGTCCCCACAATTAGGCAGTGTGAGCAGTGCACTCAGCACAGATATATCATGCAGCAGTGCAGCACACTGAGCACAGATATGGTGGAGCGTTTTTTCCAGGCAGAGAAACAACGGATTAAACTCACTGGTGGTATTATAATCAAAACCCTGCACTGTACTCCCTAACAGCTGCTTCCCGTCCCCAATCCTCCCCACAATTATAACTAAGTCACTCTTTTCTACTATAACGGAGAGGACGCCAGCCACGTCCTCTCCCTATCAATCGCAATGCACGTGTGAAAATGGCGGCGACGCGCGGCTGCTTATATAGAATCCGAGTCTCGCGAGAATCCGACAGCGGGATGATGACGTTCGGGCGCGCTCGGTTTACCCGAGCCACACGGGAGAATCCGAGCACGGCTCGGACCCGTGTAAAAAGGCTGAAGTTCGGGGGGGTTCGGTTTCCGAGAAACCGAACCCGCTCATCACTAAGAATTCCTAGCCCACCCGCTGGCGGTGATGCAGGGCAGTCTGGAGCGAGTGCCACTGCTGACATCTGGTCCGGACTGAAGGACCTGCCAATGATTACTGACATGTCGTCTACTGTCACTGCATATGATTCTCTCACCATGGAAAGAATGGTGGAGGATTATATGAGTGACCGCATCCAAGTAGGCACGTCAGACAGTCCGTACGTATACTGGCAGGAAAAAGAGGCAATTTGAGGCCCTTGCACAAACTGGCTTTATTCTACCTAAGTTGCCCTCCCTCCAGTGTGTACTCCGAAAGAGTGTTTAGTGCAGCCGCTCACCTTGTCAGCAATCGGCGTACGAGGTTACTTCCAGAAAATGTGGAGAAGATGATGTTCATCAAAATGAATTATAATCAATTCCTCCGTGGAGACATTCACCAGCAGCAATTTCCTCCAGAAAGTACACGGGGACCTGAGATGGTGGATTCCAGTGGGCACAAATTAATAATCTGTGAGGAGGGGGATGTACACAGTGAAAGGGGTGAGGAATCGGAGGATGAGGAGGAGGTGGACATCTTGCCTCTGTAGAGCCAGTTTGTGCAAGGAGAGATTGATTGCTTCTTTTTTGGTGGGGGCCCAAACCAACCAGTCATTTCAGTCACAGTCATGTGGCAGACCCTGTCGCTGAAATGATGGGTTCGTTAAAGTGTGCATGTCCTGTTTATACAACATAAGGGTGGGTGGGAGGGCCCAAGGACAATTCCATCTTGCACCTCTTTTTTCTTTGATTTTTCTTTGCATCATGTGCTGTTTGGGGACAATTTTTTGGAAGTGCCATCCTGTCTTGATTGACACTGCAGTGCCACTCCTAGATGGGCCAGGTGTTTGTGTCGGCCACTTGTGTCGCTTAGCTTAGTCAAACAGCCACCTTGGTGCGCCTCTTTTTTTCTTTGCAATATGTGCTGTTTGGGGACAATTTTTTGGAAGTGCCATCCTGTCTTGATTGACACTGCAGTGCCACTCCTAGATGGGCCAGGTGTTTGTGTCGGCCACTTGTGTCGCTTAGCTTAGTCAAACAGCCACCTTGGTGCGCCTCTTTTTTTCTTTGCATCATGTGCTGTTTGGGGACAATTTTTTTGAAGGGCAGATCCTGCCTGACACTGCAGTGCCACTCCTAGATGGGCCAGGTGTTTGTGTCGGCCACTTGTGTCGCTTAGCTTAGTCACACAGCGACCTTGGTGCGCCTCTTTTTTTCTTTGCATCATGTGCTGTTTGGGGACAATTTTTTTGAAGGGCCATCCTGCCTGACACTGCAGTGCCACTCCTAGATGGGCCAGGTGTTTGTGTCGGCCACTTGTGTCGCTTAGCTTAGTCACACAGCGACCTTGGTGCGCCTCTTTTTTTCTTTGCATCATGTGCTGTTTGGGGACTATTTTTTTGAAGTGCCATCCTGCCTGACACTGCAGTGCCACTCCTAGATGGGCCAGGTGTTTGTGTCGGCCACTTGTGTCGCTTAGCTTAGTCACACAGCGACCTTGGTGCGCCTCTTTTTTTCTTTGCATCATGTGCTGTTTGGGGACAATTTTTTTGAAGGGCCATCCTGCCTGACACTGCAGTGCCACTCCTAGATGGGCCAGGTATTTGTGTCGGCCACTTGTGTCACTTAGCTTAGCCATCCAGCGACCTCGGTGCAAATTTTAGGACTAAAAATAATATTGTGAGGTGTGAGGTGTTCAGAATAGACTGGAAATGAGTGGAAATTATGGTTATTGAGGTTAATAATACTATGGGATCAAAATGACCCCCAAATTCTATGATTTAAGCTGTTTTTTAGGGTTTTTTGAAAAAAAACACCCGAATCCAAAACACACCCGAATCCGACAAAAAAATTTCGGTGAGGTTTTGCCAAAACGCGTCCGAATCCAAAACACGGCCGCGGAACCGAACCCAAAACCAAAACACAAAACCCGAAAAATTTCCGGTGCACATCACTAGTTCTTCTGGCGCAGCAGTAGCTACTACCTTGTTGGAGGAGGAGGGCTGCCGCTGGCGATGCTGCCGGTTCTTCCCTCCTTGCCACCACCTGGGTCTCGGTGTCTGTGAACTGCACATAGCACAGGCACCGGGAACCTGGCGCATGCGCAGTAGTGGTGATGGTACTGCGCATGTGCAAAACCATGGCTTCAATGGACTGCATCAGCTGCAGCCCATAGAAGCCGACTGGGGCTGACGAGGCAGGGAGCTGGCTTCCTACTGGAAACCAGCTCTCTGTCTATTGCTGCCCGGTATGGCAGTCTGGGAGTGAGGAAACACCTCCCAATAGGACTGCCTATAGTGTCTGTGACTGGCAGGTAGGACTTCCAATAGGAAGTCACTGCCAGTCACAATGAAGCCAACGCAGTCTCAGGGACTGTATCTGGCGTCACTGATGGTGAGCTGGGTGGAAGATTTACCTGGCGGGACTAATCCTGCAGTCCATAGTTATAAACTGCCACTGTTCTGGAGCAAACTATGGCTCTAAATATGATTAAGGACTAGACAAGGCGCAGTCTTAGGTACACTGGCTAGGACTGGCTGGTCTCGGTCCAAGTCTAGGACTGATAGAATACACAACTAGTGAAGGTTCAAGGAATAATGTGTACTGACTCTACTGAAGACAGTTCTACAGTATGGACTTTAGACCTGAATCTGGAGTCAGGCCTTGGACTGGAGCTAATGGAACTGAACCCTGCACTGGAACTGGTATAGCTTAGGAACGAATGAGAACTGGACTGGAAACAGAATTGCTGATAATAGGGCTAGAACCAGAATTGCTGCTGGATACAAGATAGAAACTAGTTTTAACAGTAGGAGTCTCAGAGAGGAATTGCTGAGGAGCACAGAGGGTCTGGTCACAGGGCAGTGTCACAATCCTGTACAAGCTGCAGCATGTGTCTGTATTGCTAGCTGCTGACTGATTGTGCACCTGTATGTTCTCTGTCTGTGAAGTCTGCAGACTCCTGATTACAGCAGAGTTTACATCCAGCTGGAAGTACTAGACCTGATCTGCAGAGTTCATGTGAATGTATTGTTTCCATTTCCTGTTGCAGAAACCGCAATTCCCTTTGCAAGTTCTCAGTATACAGAACGCTAGAGTTCCCTCCAAAACCGGCCCTGGGAGCAGCTATGACAGTACAGATCAGCTGACTTGTCAGGATCCAGTCGGAAGTCAGTCAGTGGTCAGATGACTCCTCTGACCAATCCCAGAGAGGCTGGCGGTATAAAGGAAGCCATCCGAGCATACACTAATCATCAGTGCGTTGTTGTCTGTAGACCCACTGAGACCTCTGCTGAGAATCTCTCTGGCTAGTGTTCTGCCAATTGACAGTATAGTACAGTTGTCATCTTTATCACTCACTGACTTCCACTAGTAATCCTGCAATAGTTAGTACTGCAACATCCCAGTGTTCCTACAATAGCTGGCACTGCAACATCCCAGTGTTCCTGCAATAGCTGGTACTGTAACATTCCAGTGTTTCTGCAATAGCTGGCACTGCACATCCCAGTGTTCCTGCAATAGCTGGTACTGTAACATTCCAGTGTTTCTGCAATAGCTGGTACTGAACATCCCAGTGTTCCTGCAATAGCTGGTACTGCAACATCCCAGTGTTCCTGCAATAGTTGGAACTGCAACATCTCAGTGTTCCTGCAATAGCTGGTATTGCACATCCCAATGTATGTTCCTGCAATGCTGGTACTGCAACATCCCAGTGTTCCTGCAACAGCTAGTACTGCAAAATCCCAGTGTTCCTGCGATAGCTGGTACTCCAGCAATCTTGTGTAGCTGGTATTCATCCCAGCATCTAAGTCTGAGTAGCTGGTTGTTTCCCAGCAATCCTGTGTAGCTGGTATTGCTCCACAGCCCAGCTTTTAAGTCTGAGTAGCTGGTATTGCTCCAGCAATCCTGTGTAGCTTGTACAGCTCCGCATCCCAGCATCTAAGTCTGAGTAGCTGGCCATATCTCAGCAATCCTGTGTAGCTGGTACTGCTCCACATCCCAGCATCTAAGATTGAGCAGCTGGTTGTATCCCAGTAATCTGCTCCACATCCCAGCAATCCCATGCAGTTGGAACTACTTTGCATCCAACCTGTGAAGCTTGTACTGTCCTGTTTGTATTCCTGTCCAATTACCGTAAGAGAAAAAACTACAAAAGACCTCCCAGTTTCTGCCCAAGTACCCGTGATCTTAACCCAGTATCTACGTCTAATCCAAGATTACAACCAAATACATCCGTGACAGGCAGGCTGTGACTGGCAATCTGCCAGCACCACAGGAAGTCCTTTTATAGGTATTACTTGTTGTTGGTTGGCTGAGCCTTCTGTTGTTCCAGAGACTGGGCTCCAATTGGTAGGAAGTGGTCGGCTAACTGAGAAGGAGATGGCTGCACCCATAAACTGGAGCTGCTGGGAGACTTGGAAGTGGTAACTCAGGAGCCACCCGACTCTCCTCCATGCTGACACCAGCAGGAGACCCCAGCATACACACCAGTAAGAGTCACGGAATAAACAGCAGTGATGGCAAACAGCAAGCAGTGGACCCCCGGTGGTCTGCACTAGAGTCCCGGCAATGCCCGTATCAGTAAGTAATGGGGTCTGTGGCTGGGGTCTCTTGTGTGTTTTGTGACATTGCATAGCTACCATAGGTACAGCTGCTATGGGGCCCAGAGATGAAAGGGGCCCAAATTCCCTGCATTCCCGGGTCCCTATATTAGTGTGAACATGCTTTACTGTACTCAGCCAACATTTGCCTGCCTCTTACCACTCCTTTAAGTTGTAAGCGGGAGTAGTAGCATAGCCAGCTTTGACAGGAGGTGGAGCAAGGATGGAATAAGAGGTGCTCCAATGCTTCAGTGTGGATGATTTGCTCCAGGCTCATGTGACCACTGCAGAAATGGAGGCAGAAGGCCTTTCACACAGATCAGTGGTTGCAGGTCAGTGACTACCCTGCCAGGCACAAGTACTCCACTCAAACCGAAACCATAACCTGCAGCCACCTGCACACAGCCACTAGCCATTCTGTGGTTTCTGCTCTGCCACCTGACTGAAAGTGTCGCTAAAACCTGTGCAAAACCACAATGCTCTTTGTACCCATACGTCGCGCGTGCGCATTGCGGTGCATACGCAGATTAGCCTTTTTTTTTACTGATAGCTACACAGCGAACAACGGCAGCTAGCGATCAACTAGGAATGACCCCCCTGGACTCCATTACATCCTGCTGTATATGGTGGTTTCTCTGACATGGGGAACCTCTAAAGAAATTGATTCTCCCTGGGCAGATTGCGTCTTCAGTCATACTCCCTAATCATGTAGGAGATCACATAAGGATCTATTTATTAACATTATTTTTACTAATGTGAAAAAGGGTGTTTTCACACCCTTTTCACATTATTTTAGTATCACCTGAATGTATTAAAAGGCATTTGGAGCAGTTTTCATGAAAAACTGCTCCAAACCCTTTAATTCACTTTTATTTAGTACGCCACATCGCATTCCCCATACTTATAATGGGAAATGTGATGTGGCCAAATTTACTAAAAAAAAAAAAAATGTGAAAAAATAGGATTTTAATACCTACTGGTAAATCCTTTTCTCCTAGTCCGTAGAGGATGCTGGGGTCCACTTCAGTACCATGGGGTATAGACGGTTCCGCAGGAGCCATGGGCACTGTAAGACTTTTCAAGTGTGTGAACTGGCTCCTCCCTCTATGCCCCTCCTCCAGACCTCAGTATAGGAACTGTGCCCAGGGAGACGAACATTTCGAGGAAAGGATTTACTAATTCAACGGTGAGATTCATACCAGCTTACACCTCAACCATGCCGCACAACATGGCATTCAACATAACACACGCCAACGGGTATGAACAATTGCAGCAACATGCTGAAATAATCGTAACACAACATTAGTGGAACTACAAAATAACAACTGCAGGTAAAGTACGCACTGGGTCGGGTGCCCAGCATCCTCTACGTACTAGGAGAAAAGGATTTACCGGTAGGTATTAAAATCCTATTTTCTCATACGTCCTAGAGGATGCTGGGGTCCACTTCAGTACATGGGGTTATACCAAAGCTCCAGTACGGGCGGGAGAGTGCGAATGACCCTGCAGCACCGATTGACCAAACTTGAGGTCCTCATCGGCCAAGGTGCCAAACTTGTAAAATTTAGCAAATGTGTTTGACCCTGACCAAGTAGCTGCTCGGCAAAGTTGTAAAGCCGAGACCCCCCGAGCAGCCGCCCAGGATGAGCCCACCTTTCTAGTAGAATGGGCATTTACCGACTTCGGTATTGGCAATCCTGCCGTGGAATGAGCGTGCTGAATCATCCCTCTGATCCAGCGCGTAATAGTCTGCTTAGAAGCAGGACACCCATACAGGACAAACAGAGCCTCTGTTTTCCTTATCCGAGCTGTTCTTGCGACATAAATTTCCAAAGTTCTAACCACATCAAGAGACTTTGACTCAGTGAAAGTGTCAGTAGCTACTGGCACCACAATAGGTTGGTTCATATGGAAAGACGAAACCACCTTTGGAAGAAAATGTTGGCGAGTTCTCAACTCTGCCCTATCTTCATGGAAGATCAGGTAAGGGCTCTTGTGAGACAAGGCCCCCAACTCAGACACCTGCCTTGCGGATGCCAAGGCCAAAAGCATCACCACTTACCAAGTGAGAAACTTAAATTCTATCTCCTGTAGAGGTTCAAACCAATCCGATTGAAGGAACTGCAACACCACATTAAGGTCCCATGGTGCCACTGGAGGCACAAATGGAGGCTGGATGTGCAGCACCCCTTTCACAAACGTCTGAACTTCTGGAAGGGAGGCCAATTGTTTTTGAAAGAAAACTGATAAGACCTTGATTGAACCCAATCTTAGGCCCGCATCCACACCAGCCTGCAGAAAATGGAGAAAATGTGCCAACTGAAACTCCTCCGTAGGAGCCTTCTTGGATTCACACCAAGACACATATTTTCTCCAAATACAGTGGTAATGTTTAGACATTACTCCTTTCCTGGCCTGAATAAGAGTGGGGATGACTTCCTTGGGAATACCCTTTCGGGCTAGGATCCGGTGGTCAACAGCCATGCCGTCAAACGTAGCCGCGGTAAGTCTTGATACACACACGGCCCCTGCTGCAGGAGGTCCTCGCGAGGAGGAAGAGGCTGAGGATCTTCTATAAGCAACTCCTGAAGATCTGGATACCAAGTCCTCCTTGGCCAGTCTGGGGCAATGAGGATTGCTCGAACCCTCGTTCTTCTTATGATTTTGAGAACTTTTGGTATCAGTGGAAATGGAGGGAATACATATACCGACCGAAACACCCACTGGGTCACCAGTGCTATTGCTTGAGGGTTTCTCGACCTGGAAAAATATTTCTGAAGCTTCTTGTTGAGACGAGATGCCATCATGTCTACTTGAAAAACTCCCCAAAGACTTGTCACCTCTGTGAAGACTTCTTGGTGGAGGCCCCATTCTCCTGGATGGAGATCATGTCTGCTGAGGAAGTCTGCTTCCCAGTTGTCCACTCCCAGAATGAAAATTGCTGACAGAGCTCTTGCATGTCTTTCTGCCCAGAGGAGGATCTTTGTCACCTCTGCCATCGCTGCTCTGCTTTTCGTTCCGCCTTGACGGTTTATGTACGTGACTGCTGTTACATTGTCTGACTGGATTTGCACGGGTTGATCTTGAAGATGTACCGCTTGTAGAAGGCCGTTGTAAATGGCTCTCAATTCCAGAACGTTTATGTGAAGGCAGGTTTCCTGACTTGACCATTTTCCTTGGAAGCTTTCCCCCTGTGTGACTGCTCCCCAGCCTCGGAGACTTGCATCTGTGGTTACTAGGACCCAGACCTGAATCCCGAACCTGCGTCCCTCTAGTAGGTGAGAACTGTGTAGCCACCACAGGAGTGAAATCCTGGCTTTGGAGGACAGGATTATCTTCCGGTGCATGTGTAGGTGGGATCCGGACCACTTGTCCAACAGGTCCCACTGGAACACTCTGGCATGGAATCGGCCAAACTGTATGGCCTCGTAGGCCGCCACCATCTTCCCCAACAACTGAATGCATTGATGTATTGACACTCTTGTTGGTTTCAATACCTGTTTGACCATTCTCTGGATTTCCAGAGCCTTTTCTACTAGAAGAAATACTCTCTGTACTTCTGTGTCCAGTATCATCCCCAGAAAGGACAATCTTGTCATCGGTTCCAATTGTTACTTCGGAAAATTCATGATCCAACCGTGTTGTTGGAGTACTGACAGGGACAGTGCAATGTTCTGCACCAACCGTTCCCTGGATCTCGCTTTTATCAGGAGATCGTCCAGGTAAGGAATTATATTGACTCCTTGTTGTCGAAAGAGGACCATCATCTCTGCCATCACCTTGGTGAATACTCTCAGTGCCGTGGAGAGCCCGAACGGCAACGTCTGGAACTGGTAATGGCAATCCTGTACTGCTAATCTCAGATAAGCTTGGTGAGGAGGATAAATGGGAACATGTAAGTAAGCATCTTTTATGTCTACTGACACCATGAAGTCCCCTTCCTCCAGATTGGAAATCACTGCCCTCAGAGATTCCATCTTCAACTTGAACCTTTTGAGGTAGAGATTCAGATTTTTAAGGATTAAAATTGGTCTGACCGATCCGTCCGGCTTCGGAACTACGAAAAGGCTTGAATAAAAACCTTCTCCTTGGGGGGCGTGGCCTGGTGGCGGAGGAGAGCAGTCGCAGCTTCCTAGAGCTCCTGCTTCTATACCATCTACCCTGCCCCTCCTGACTGCCCGGACCCGCTCCTTTGATCTACACTGCTCCCTTAAGCCCTCTTATTACCCCCACGTTAATCTCTGACCGGAGCCGCGGAATCAGGGAGCGCCGTGGATGCTCCCGAGGATTGCGGACTGGTCCCCACACCGAAGCCGGGGCCTCAATTTTGGCGCTGACCCGCCGGACTCCTGGACGAACTGTGCCCACACCACCCAGCCTGCTTTCCCCCCTCGCAGTGCTGCTGGACGGCCCTGCTGGGCCCGCTGCACAGCGCTGCTCATCGACGTCTGAAGCTGCCTAACTCTGTGACCAGGAGCCGCCGTGGGAGCGACCTAGGCCTCTCTTTATAGCCGAAGCTGGGACACTGGCGCCCGCCCGCTAAGCAGTTGAGCGGACCGTGACGGCAGTAGACGAGCGCCTCTCATCTCTCTACCACGGGTGGAATCAAGTCTGCAGCCGCTGGCTCTGAAGCGGGGGCCCTGCTGCTGCTGCCAGAGGGGATCCTTCTGACCAGCAGTCCTCGATTCTGACGCCCCCCCCCCCCCCGGATAGACAGCGGCTGCATTTCACAGATAGCGGTTGGCCCTCTGCCCCTCACAGCGCCCCTGGGTGACCCTATACTGCTCACCGCACTGTGCCTTCCCTCACCGCCTGAGGCCGCGCGGTGGTATAACCAGGAGACACTGGGGAGGAGGCCTGGCGCAGCCATGCAGTTGGGGCTGCATCATTGACATCGCCCCACCTAGCCACTGGATAGGACTTGGCAGCGAGGACAGCTCTGATTATTTAGCCTCCAACACCTCTGAGGTAGAAGCCAAGTCGCTGATACTGGAGGGGGACCCTCTGTCCTGCCTGCTGCTAGCATATTTTCACTATATGGGCAGGTGAGGTACAGCTACTGCTCTGCTTGTCCTGATCTGCCTGCACAACCTGTGGCTACCATTGTCACTATCCTACGGGCCCCTTGATTACACCTGCTTCTATCTGACGGCCAGACCCATTTGCTCTGAAACCCGTTGGGCCTGGGGACGACTTCAGCTGTGTGAAGCCACTCCTTAACCTTCAGCTACGGTGGACATTTTCCTCATCCCCCCCCATCTTGGGGGTGGGAACACTGTGATTCCACGTATGCTAGGCTGCTTCTGCCTCGGAGCACGCATCTACCTCTGGTATCATCTATGCTCCCGGATGGGGGAACCTCACGCCTCTCTCGCTCTCTGTGGACCGTAGCCACGATGTGGTTACTTTGAATGCATTTACCTAGTGGGTGAGACCTGCTACACCCTTTACTACTTGAGATCTCTGCGCCTTGTGCTCACCCTCTTGGAGAACCCCTGCATGGAAAAGTTCCTGATACCTTTGCCCGTAATGTCCACAGACACTACTCAGCAATCTCGAGAGGACACTCCCTGTGGCGATTCATCCGAATCTGACCATTCGACCACACGCTCGCTATCTCAGCATTCTCGCAAATCGTGCCCGCTTGTGAAACAACCTAAAATGAAACATAAGGACTTGCTAGCGGTCTTGGGGCCACTCCTCGATGAAAAGTTGGCGGGCATCAAGGAAGCCATAGAGTCCTCCTCGACCCTGCTCAGTCAACACTCCACCCGCCTCGACGAAGCGGAGCAAAGGATATCGACCCTGGAAGACAACTTGGAGGAAGCGCAACGTTCCTTACAAGCCAAGCAACTGGAGATCTCTGACCTCTCAGAGAAGCTAGATGACCTCGAAAATCACAGCAGACGTAACAATCTAAGGGTCATAGGCATCCCGGGGTCGATAAAAGGCCATGAGCTCCTAGATCTCCTTTCGTCAGGCATTCCAGAACAACTTTCCATGGATCTAAAAGGAGTCCCTCTCGTCATCAAAAGAGCCCATAGATTGGGGCCTGAACGCAGGAATCCTTCTGGACGCCCTCGTCCGGTTATAATGAGAGTCCTGAACTATGCAGACAAAACGAGACTTCTTGACCACTACCGCAGGGCTACTAGTCTTTCAGTCAATGGTGACCGTCTCCTCATTTTTTAGGACTTGTCTGCATTGGTGGCCGCGAGGCGCAGAGAGTTTGCTCCCACCTGCAAACACCTTTTTGAAGCAAAGATCAGATTCTCCTTACATTACCCGGCTCGCCTAAGGGTCTTTGAGGATGGCAAGTCACGGTTCTTCAATGATCCTGAGGAGGCCAGGCGACATTTCTCTCTAGCTAACACCTGATTGATGCCTGATCCTGCCTGCTGGTAACTTTCTACCATCCGAGCCTGTGCTCGGGTCTCACTTACAGATTGCCCAGAGTGTGACCATCACACACTCAAGATTTTTTTTTTCTTTTCTTGTTATTTTTTGATGTTTCTGTTCATGCTTATATGTTTTGTTAGGTTTGTCTGCCTAGGCCGGGACCCCTACCCTCCATTGGGGAAATTCCCCCCCCCCCCCCCGCTCGCTGGGACGGGTGGGACTCTACTTTATCTTCTACATGATATCGCTAGTGTTTTACCCGGTAGGGGTGGGTTGATATGTCCTCTGACGCCCACCCACTATCTCATATAGACGGAGACCCAAGTGCTACATCACTCCGAGTCGTCTCCTGGAATATTGAGGGTCTTAATCACCCGATCAAAAGGAAAAAGGTGATATCTCACCTGAAACACATGTCTCCCCATATTGTCTTCCTCCAAGAGACACACTGGTTAGATGACCCTAGACATGTCTTACGTGCCCCTTGGATCGGAGAATGTATCTCATCTCCATATCACTCCAAATCTAGGGGGGTTGCGATGTTATTCCATACTAATCTACAATATTCTGTACTTAGAAAGCTTTGTGATCCTGGGAGTAGATTTCTACTACTGGACATAACTGTCAATAACACTGTTTATAGCCTTCTCAACCTCTATGCACCTAATGCCTCACCTGACTCTTTTTTTGCAGATCTCTTAACGACTCTCCTTAACTGGGGTAGTCACAATTTGGTTATCGGTGGGGACTTCAATTTGGTAGTCGACCCATCCATAGATAGATCAGGGGTAAGTACTACCTCTAACACACCCTCTGCTCTGCTACTTTCCTCCTTCTGCACACAACTGGACCTATTAGACCCCTGGCGTATACTCCATCCCACTCAGAAAGACTTCACTTTCTACTCCCATCCTCATTCTTCTCATTCTCGAATTGATTATATCTTTACTGTTACTGGCCTTCTCCCCAAGGTTACCCACACCTCCATTGAGAATATTATTATATTCGATCATGCCCCGATATCTCTCCACATCCAATTAACTCTGCCTTCCCGTAGTATTCCTAGGTGGCATTTCCCTGTGTATTTGCGTCACTCCACTGACTTTCTTCTCCATCTTAAGCAGTCCTGGCTCAACTACAACTTAGATAATAGTGATCAGAGCTTAGATTCGTCATTATTCTGGGGCGCAGCTAAGGCCGTCCTTCGAGGACACGTGATGTCCTATATTCACTCCAAACGGAAAAAGTTTACTTCACAACTTCAGACCTTAAGTGCTACTCTCACCTCTGCGTACAGGAGATATACCCAACACGACACTCCTACACACAAGGAAGATTATCTCTCTGCCAAAATCATCTATGATACGTTCCTCACGGAGCGAGCCCAATTATCCTACGATTATCAACGGAACAGATTTCACAGGTGGGGCAATAAATTGGGCAAATTGCTGGCTAATCTAATCAAGGGCCCTAAATCCTGCACATGGGTGAACACAGTCAATAGCTCTGGCACACTGACTACTGACGCAGAAACTATATGCACCGAATTTAGAAGCTTTTACCAAATCTCTGTACGCCAAAGGCCCTGATGACTAGAGGCGTACCGCTCCTTTTTGGAGGAAGCTTCCCTCCCGGTCTTGACCCAAGAGGAGAGGGATTCTCTAGAATGCCCGGTCATGGTTGAGGAGGTGATTGACGTTATTAAAACTTTACCAAACAACAAAAGCCCTGGCCCAGATGGTTTTGGCGCAGAGTTTTATAAAATGCTCTGTGATGAGCTAGCTGCCACTCTAACATCCCTTTACAATCACATTCTTACCTCCAAGCATACTCCAATTAGATTCAATGAGGCCACCATAATAGTCCTGGCAAAACCTGGCAAAGATCCTTCCCTACCCAGCTCCTACAGACCGATCTCCCTTCTCAACCAGGACTACAAAATTTTCACAAAACTCATGGCCAACAGACTACAACCTTGCCTTTCTCGCATTGTATCGCCTGCGCAGAAGGGCTTCATTAAAAATAGACAATCTGTACAAGGTATCAGAACTGCCCTGGCAGCCATTACTTACTCTCGCACTCACAATATCACAGATAACATACTGATAAACCTTGATGCGGAAAAGGCTTTTCACAAGATTGCTTGGCCCCACTTGGCTAGAGTCTTGATTCATCAGCAATTTGGTGAGAATTACCGCGGCCTTGTCGATTCCCTTTATAACAACCCTACTGCGCAGGTGGTAGTAAACAATATCCCCTCACCTTCCTTCGTTTTCGAAAGAGGAACTAGACAGGGATGCCCTCTTTCCCCCCTTCTTTTCAATTTGGCTCTAGAACCTTTTCTACTATATATCCTGAACTTATCTACCTTCCGGGGTATTCGGATAGGCACTAGAGAGGTCAAACTGATGGCATTTGCAGATGATGTCCTCCTTTTTACCTCTAATCCGAGACAATCTATTCCGGCATTGCAGGAAGCTTTTGAACGTTTCTCCTCCTTTGCTGGTTTCTCCATCAATTATGACAAATCTGAGGCTCTAGCCATGTTTCCTCAAATCACCATGGGATGGGACATTCCTTTTCTGTTTTGCTGGGCCCCCACGCACATTATATACCTTGGGATTCTTCTCCCTTCTGACCCTACTCGTCTTTACTCTGACAATATTCACCCTGTCCTCACCAAAATCCAGACTGAACTAGCGCTCTGGCACAAACTGCCCCTCAACTTATTGGGACGCTGTAACCTTGTTAAGATGGCTAGTTTTCCCAAATTGCTCTATGTCCTCCAGATGGTTCCGGTCATGCTCTCAAACTCTGATATATCCTCCTTTAAATCTTCCATCTCTAAATTCATTTGGGCCAATAAACGTCCCAGAATAAGCTTTTTCAAATTATCCCAGACAGTACAGAGAGGAGGAATGAATCTGCCGGACATAGCGCAATACAATAGAGCATGCCTTCTACGTTTCGCTATGGACTGGCTTAGAGACACATCAGTCTTTACCGACTTGATGATTGACTCCCAACTTTGTGCCCCCCTGTCTCTAAGTTTTCTCCTCCACGCGAATAGATCTGAATTGTCATCCCTCCACATTGACAACCCACTCTTTACCTCTACCAACCTACTCATTATTTCTTCCTTTGGTTGGTAACCTGCAATTTCAGAAGGGTAAGGCCTCTCTCCCCTTCACTGCTTGGCGCACGGCTGGAATTACACAAATTGGTGACCTTCTTGACTCCAGGAAGAGGATACTCACTTTTACTGAAGTATTGACTAAATTCAACATCAATCCTCACCATATATTTTACTTTTCTCAGGCATCGCACTATGTACAATCAGTCCTTTCACATCTCCATCCATCGGACTTTATTAATTCCCTAGACACGCTCCTGCGCTCTATTCCATTTCGACTATTTACACCCGCATACGCACATAACATGTACCCACTTCTGACCTCGCTCAGATTCAGAAATGGTCCTCTCAAATACCTGCAATGTCTCCCGACGACGTAATGGATAGCTTTACAGCCTCTAAAAATTATCCCGGCCAGCTTATACCAGGAAATGTCCTATAAGATCCTACATAGAGCCTATATCTCTCCAAAGAGGAGTCACTTGATGGGTCTATCTGACTCGGCAAAATGCATTAAATGCTCTGCACCGATAGCTGATCTAATGCACTGCTTTTGGCATTGCCCTTACATACAGGCTTTCTGGGCTGAGCTGAGGGCCTATGGTACCTCCGAGTTGGGTTTACACTTTCAATGGGCTCTCTTTGGACATATTCGTGACCAAACCGATCTTCCCTCTCTGGATGCGAAACTAGTAATAATTCTCTCAGCAGTAGGCAGAAAAGCTATACTTCAGCAGTGGATATTCGACACCCCTCCCACATTACCACTGGTGACCTCTAGGCTCCTTTTCCTATTCACAATGGACTGGTTAGAAACATCTCTCAATAAATAAATACTAACTCCTGCGCTATTTCAATGTTGGGGTCGATTTATACACTAGCTGCCCGCTTTAACAAAATTAGCCATTCAGCAGAAATTTTGTTGCACCACATGGTATGGCCATCAACTCCTAGCTGATAACCCTCCGGTCTCTCTCCCATAACCACCTAACTCCTTTCATCTCCCCGCATCTCCTCCTTTCCTCTTCTCCCTAATGCACTAATTCCTGTAACCTACCGTAGCTATCTATATCTTTCTTTTCCACTCCTTCACCGTCAACTATATAATTTCTGTAGCTCTGTTGATGTTTTCATGGATGGGTCGGTGGTCCCCTAGCCTGGGCAGGTACTATCTTTATTTTCTCTGTTAGTTTATTGGTTGTGGTTTCTGCGTCCCCCAACGGGGAGGACGCATTAGAATGTTATACTGTTTGTATTTTTGTTTTTTTTGTTATACCAGATTGGTGACTGTAATTTTTGCAGAAAAGCTCTTACATGACTTATGTAACTCTATTGTCTGTAATCTTGGTATGTTATATTGGAAAATGGAAAACGTGAGGTTTTGCTCTAGGCCCTACCACCCCTATGAGTAGTTAATCTGTGATTCAACAGGGATTTGTATATTGGTTGGATCCTCTGCTTTTTCCTGCTATTCTTTATTGTATCATGTAAACCTCAATAAAATATATATTGGGGGAAAAAAAACCTTCTCCTTGCTGTGACAAGGGTACCAGGACAGTGACTTGATCCTGACATAATTTTTGAATTGCATCTGTTACTACTTCTCTGTCTGGAAGAGAAGCTGGCAAGGTCGATTTAAAAAATCGGCATGGGGGGACGTCTTGAAACTCCAGTTTGTATCCATGGGACACTATTTGTAAGACCCATGGGTCCAGGCCAGATTGAAGCCAGATCTGACTGAAAAGTTTCAGACGTGCTCCCACCCGAGCGGACTCCTGCAAGGGAGCCCCAGCGTCATGCTGCAGATTTGGCAGAAGCAGGGGTTGATTTCTGCTCCTGCGATCCTGGAGACGCTGCAGATTTTTTTCCCTTTCCCCTTTCTCTACCTGCAAAGAAGGGGGAACCTTTGGCCTTTTTGTATTTGTTGGGCCGAAAGGACTGCATGGGAGAGTGATGTGTCTTTTTCGCCGGTGCAGGAGCATAAGGCAAGAATGTCGACTTACCTGCGGTAGCCGCAGACGCTAACGCATCCAGCCCATCTCCAAACAAGGCCTCACCTTTATACAGGAGAGCCTCCATATTTCTTTTGGAATCTGCATCAGTATTCCACTGGCGAATCCACAACGCCCTCCGAGCTGATACTGCCATGGTAGCGGCTTTTGAACCCAAGAGTCCAATATCTTTCATGGCTTCTAGCATGTATGCAGCAGCGTCTTTGATATGACCTAATGTTAGGAGTATCTCATCTCTATCTATCGTGTCAATTTCCGATGACAAGTTATCTGACCATTTTTCGATAGCCCTACTCACCCACGCGCAAGCAATGGTGGGCCTGAGCAATGTACCATTGGCCACATAAATAGATTTTTACGTAGTCTCCAACTTGCGGTCTGCCGGCTCCTTCAGTGAAGCCGTCCTAGGTGCAGGGAGAATCACCTTTTTAGTTAACCTTGACAGGACACTGTCTAATACAGGGGGTGACTCCCATCTTTTCCTGTCCTCTGCCGGGAAAGGATAAGCAACCTGAATCCTTTTGGGAATCTGAAATTTCTTTTCAGGGTTTACCCAAACGCCCTCAAATAGAGTATTTAGCTCATGAGAAGGAGGGAAAGTTACATTAAGTTTTCTTTCTTTATAAAAATAAGCCTTCTCCTGAGGTACAGGAGGGGCTTCCGTAACTTCCAAAACTTCCTTTATAGCAACAATCATGTATTGAATGCTTTTTGCCAATTTAGGATCTATCCCCCTGGAATCACTGAGGTATATTTACTAAGGTCCCGATTTTGACCGAGATGCCGTTTTTTCTTCAAAGTGTCATCTCTGTAATTTACTAAGCAAAGATCACGGCAGTGATGAGGGCATTCGTAATATTTTGGAAGTCCTAGGAAAAAATCATGAATCAATACACCATCGGTCAAATACGCCTGCAATTTGGTAGAAATCGGGAATTTACTAAAAAGTGCAAAACACAAACACTGCCGACAATAGCCAAACACTGCCGTGATGAAATACAAATCGTGAAAAAGCGCTAAAAAAAACAGACCTGCTTTTATATCCCGTGTTTGTATAGGCATGCACGGATCCATGAGATCTGTGTATGTTTTTCAGTGGGAAGGGGTGGGAAATGTTTTAATTTTTTTTTTTAAAAATGCGTGGGGTCCCCCCTCCTAAACCAAACCAGCCTCGGGCTCTTTGAGCCGGCCCTGGTTGCAAAAATATGGGGGGAAAATTGACAGGGGTTCCCCCATATTTAAACAACCAGCACCGGGCTCTGCGCCCGGTGCTGATGGGGGGATGGGGGGCTGATAGCCTTTGTTGAAAGTTATGCGGATGGGGGGCTGATAGCCTTTGTTGAAAGTTATGAATATTGTTTTTAGTAGCAGTACTACAAGTCCCAGCAAGCCTCCCCCGCAAGCTGGTACTTGGAGAACCACAAGTACCAGCATGCGGCGGTAAACCGGGCCCGCTGGTACCTGTAGTACTACTACTAAAAAAATACCCCAATAAAGACATTACACACACACCTTGAAAGTATAACTTTAATGCATACATACACACCACCATATACACATACTTACCTTATGTTCACACGAGGTTCGGTCCTCTTCTCCATGTAGAATCCATGGTGTACCTGTTGAAAAAATTCTACTCACCAAATCCAGTGTAGAGGGCTCCTCGGATAATCCATTTGTAATCCACGTACTTGTAAAAATAAAAAAACGGGACACCCGACCACGAACTGAAAGGGGCCCCATGTTTTCACATGGGACCCCTTTCCCCGAATGCCAGAAATCCCCTCTGACTGATGTCTAAGTGGGTTTCTTCAGCCAATCAGGGAGCGCCACGTTGTAGCACCCACCTGATCGGCTGTGTGCTCCTGTACTGTCTGACAGGCGGCACACGGCAGTGTTACAATGTAGCGCCTATGCGCTCCATTGTAACCAATGGTGGGAACTTTATAGTCAGTGGTGAGGTCACTTTCGGTCAACCGCTGACCACAAAGTTCCCACCATTGGTTACAATGGAGCGCATAGGCGCTACATTGTAACACTGCCGTGTGCCGCCTGTCAGACAGTACAGGAGCACACAGCCGATCAGGAGGGTGCCACAACGTGGCGCACCCTGATTGGCTGAAGAAACCCACTTAGACATCAGTCAGAGGGGGTTTCTGGCATTCGGGGAAAGGGGTCTCATGTGAAAACATGGGGCCCCTTTCAGTTCGTGGTCGGGTGTCCCGTTTTTTTATTTTTACAAGTACGTGGATTACAAATGGATTATCCGAGGAGCCCTCTACACTGGATTTGGTGAGTATAATTTTTTCAACAGGTACACCATGGATTCTACATGGAGAAGAGGACCGACCCTCGTGTGAACATAAGGTAAGTATGTGTATATGGTGGTGTGTATGTATGCATTAAAGTTATACTTTCAAGGTGTGTGTGTAATGTCTTTATTGGGGTATTTTTTTAGTAGTAGTACTACAGGTACCAGCGGGTCCGGTTTTCCGCCGCATGCTGGTACTTGTGGTTCTCCAAGTACCAGCTTGCGGGGGAGGCTTGCTGGGACTTGTAGTACTGCTACTAAAAACAATATTCATAACTTACAACAAAGGCTATCAGCCCCCCGTCCGCAGCCCATTGGATGGGGGGGACAGCCTCGGGCTTCACCCCTGGCCCTTGGGTGGCTGGAGGGGGGGGACCCCTTGATTGAAGGGGTTCCCACTCCTCCAGGGTACCCCGGCCAGGGGTGACTAGTTGGGTATTTAATGCCACGGCTGCAGGGCGCTGTATAAAAGTGACCCCCGGCTGTGGCATTATCTGTCCAGCTAGTGGAGCCCGGTGCTGGTTTCAGAAATACGGGGGACCCCTACGCTTTTTGTCCCCCGTATTTTTGGAACCAGGACCAGGCGCAGAGCCCGGTGCTGGTTGCTTAAATATGGGGGAACCCCTGTCAATTTTTTACCCATATTTTTGCAACCAGGACCGGCTCAAAGAGCCCGAGGCTGGTTTGGCTTAGGAGGGGGGACCCCACGCAATTTTTTTTTTAAGTTTAAATATTTTTTATTCTTTTTACAAGGTGCACAATGAAGCCCTGCACGGATCTCTCAGATCCGGCCGAGATTCATTGTATTAAAGTCGGCAGTGTTTTACAAGTCACTCACGTAAAACACTGCCTAAAAAAACGAATGACATCGACATCGGAAAATCCGAAAATGCAGAATACGGCAGCTTAGTAAATTAGTCGTAATCAATTCAAAAAGTTGCATATTTACACTTTCGATGTCATTCGTGATTGAACTTTGACCTCAAACGGAAAATTACGAATGTTAGTAAATTTACCCCACTATCGTCGACACAGGAATCAGAGTCCTTGTCGGTATCAGTATGTACTATTTGTGCAAATGGTCTCTTATGTGACCCAGAGGGCTCGCCTGCGGATGAAAAGGCAGAACTATGAAAAATCACATCTTCCACTGATTTTCTCCAGCTCTCTGCATGAGACTCAGACTTATCAAATCTCTTACTGATATGATTCACACTATCACGTAATTCTTTCACCCATTCAGGCTCGTGGTGTGCCGGCAGCGCCACCACATTACAACTCTGTGTACCTAAAATGGCTCCCTCAGGGGAAGAGCTCCCTGCCTCAGACATGTCACACACGTGCACAACCACACCACAGACACTCCGGGACTTATAGGGGACAGACCCACAGTAAAATCTGTCAGAAGGACACAGATAGGATTTGCCAGTTCACAACCCAGCGCCAGTAATAAATTATCTGTGAAACACAAAATGCCCACTGATATGCAGCACTTTTATAATGGTAATCACACGATATATAGCACCAAATTTCACTGTGCCCCCCCTGTTTTGCACCCTGATACTTGGTTCAGCAGTGGAGGAGAACCAGCGTTCTTCTCTGCAGCCTGGAAGGAGAGAAAATGGTGCTGAGCAGTGTGCTGGCTGACTGAGAAAGCCCCGCCCCCGTAATGGCGCATTTCTCCTCAGCATGGTGCGCAGCCTTCCCGCCCGCTGAGCGGTACCTTTCAGCCATCACGATGTCTGTAGATCCTTTTCTTCTTACACTCACCTGTCTTCTGACTTCTGGCTCTGTAAGGGGGGTGACGGCGGGCTGTGGGAGTGAGCACATAGCTGCAGCTAGCGTTCAGTTCCCTTCATGAGCTAATGGTTTTCTGTCAGCCAGAGGCAGAGCCATGAAACTATTCAGGAAGTTGGTTCCTACTTCTGCCCCCTAAGTCCCACGAAGCAGGGAGACTGTTGCCAGCAGTTCTCCCTGAAAATAAAAAACCTAACATAAAGTCTTTCAGAGAAACTCAGTAGAGCTCCCCTGGAGTGCATCCAGTCTGACTGGGTACATTTTTTAAACTGAGGTCTGGAGGAGGGGCATAGAGGGAGGAGCCAGTTCACACCCTTGAAAAGTCTTAAAGTGCCCATGGCTCCTGCGGAACCGTCTATACCCCATGGTACTGAAGTGGACCCCAGCATCCTCTAGGACATATGAGAAAATACTACAGTATGCCCTGTGATAATCTCGCACCCTTTTGCCCAGCTTTCTCTGCCCCTGGCAGAGAAAGCTGAGCGGTACCCAGCTTCAGTGACACACGATGGACACACAAGCTAATCACAGTGTAAAAAACAAACAAAAAAAAAGTAAAACAAAAACAAAAACCATACTCACCTGTCCAGGGAGCTGGTGTCCGCTGCCCCGGTGAGAGCTGCCGGGCGCCGGGTCCCCCATATGCTGCAATGTGATCTTGGCGCAGTAAAGTGATGCTACAAAACAGCAGTGGACTTTACAGCACCGGGGGTCACAGCGCAGGAGAAGGATCTGGCGCCCGACAGCCTCCTGAAGCACCGCGGACCGGCCCCCTGGAGAGGCGAATATATTATCCCGCTGGGGGGGTCCATGGTGCGTGGGGGTAGTTGCGATGGGGGGGGGTCGACCGGGCGGCGGCGGTAGCAGTGATGTCGGCGTGGGCGGCGCATGCGCAGCAGGACATCGTGGTATTTTTTACGAAAAATACCCCGATGATGCTGCGAAGAGGCATCGCAGGGACAGAGCTTGACTCCTGCTGTGGCCATGCTTCGTGCACGGTGACTCGCTCCATTTCGCTTGCCACCTGATTACTAAAGGTAATAGTTGGCGGAGTGGATTCTGAAATTAGCCGTCCTTGCTCTGCCCCCTGACGTCACAGCATACCTCCCAACATGACCCTCTCCAGGAGGGACAGAGTGCTCTGCTCCTGGACTTCCCTCTTAATATAAGATTGCCTCACCTGTGGTGAAACACCTTTCTTATCCACTAACCTGTTCAACACAGGTGCCAAACGAAGAGATAAGTCCAGAAGCAGAGCATCGTGTCCCTCCTGGAGAGGGTCATGTTGGGAGGTATGGTCACAGGTCCCTTAGCCCACTAGGATTTAGCATCTACCGTGAGAGTCAACAGCTCAGTCAGGATGCGTAATGTGTCTGAGGGGGGACATCCTTCAATCACCTCAGCAGGGCTATTTTTAGTACATATCACGTTAGCAGCCTCCTGTTTTGCAACGATAATAGCAGCTGCTTTTTCTCCATGATGAGTGGATCTTTAGAACGTGGACACTTAAATTTAAACTAGACACTGTCCCAAATGTGCACAACTGATTTTAATAATATGATAATAAACTGTGGTTATCTGTTATTCCCTTTCCCATGTGTCCATTTGATTATGAATGATTAAACTGGTGACAAGTACAAAGGTAAGTGGGAAAGTGATGAAAGGTCAAAGAACAGCAAAGATAAAAGCTTTGGAATAACAGGTTTAAAATATGAATAATTTGCTCTAGGTTTGTGCCATGCAATTTGTTAATTTTTCTAAATCATCAGGGTTTTTCAGTTGTCTGAAGAAAATTAACAGTTTACAGTGTATTTCAATTAGAGATAACTGGTCTGGTTTTGCTGATAGCCAAACACACCAAAACTTTGGGGTTCTGAGTCAAACTGAGTCCTGGCTTAGGTGTCCCCACCAAGTTTGGATCTCAGATCTCAAAAATAGATTTTGCATGTTATGCCATTTCACACAGGAGAGTACATGGAGAGGGTATGAGCTGTAGTTCATGCTGCAGCACTACATACCTCCCAACATGACCCTCTCCAGGAGGGACAGAATGCTCTGCTCCTGGACTTCCCTCTTAATTTATGATTGCCCTCACCTGTGCTGAAACACCTTTCTTATCCATTAACCTGTTCAACACAGGTGCTGCCAATCTCAAATTAAGAGAGAAGTCTAGAAGCAGAGCATTGTGTCCCTCCTGGAGAGGGTCATGTTGGGAGGTATGGCACTACATACTTGCCCCAGTGGCGGAACTAGCGGCGGTACATGCTGCAGTAAAGGAACCCATAGCTGCCAGCATTACAATGAGTCACACTGACTCATTGTATGCCACCGCCAGCGTTGCACCCGCCGCTAGTGCCCCAGTCTGTGCAGACAGTATTCAGGTGGCGGCAAGAGCGGGAGGAGCAGCCGTTCTTCCCTCTCCTCTCAGCTCCTCCCGTCAAACTTAGTAGTGCTGCTGAGGAGGATGGTCCGGCCGGAGGGGGAGGAGGGGCCGCTCTTTCAGCTCCTATCCTTTTTTGCTGGGGCTCAAGGCACTGCATGGGCAACACAGTGGCCGCACACTATAGGCCACGGGACTCGGCAGCAGCTATTCTTGGCTGCCCGAAGAGAGCACCTCCGCACCTGGAACCACCACTCCCCATTGAATAATACCCAAACAGTGGCGTCACTATTAGTGATGAGCGGGTTCGGTTCCTCGGAAACCGAACCCCCCCAAACTTCACCCATTTTACACGGGTCCGAGGCATACTCGGATTCTCCCGTATGGCTCGGTTAACCCGAGCGTGCCCGAACGTCATCATCCCGCTGTCGGATTCTCGCGAGATTCGGATTCTATATAAGCAGCCGCGCGTCGCCGCCATTTTCACTCGTGCATTGGAAATGTTAGGGAGAGGACGTGGCTGGCGTCCTCTCCATTTATTGTTGATGCAAATATTTGTGCTTGCTTATTGCTTAATTGTGGGGACTGGGGAGCAGCTGTATAATATAGGAGGAGTACAGTGCAGAGTTTTGCTGATCAGTGACCATCAGTAAACTTTTATCCATTCTCTGCCTGAAAAAAACGCTCCTTATCTGTGCTCAGTGTGCTGCATATATCTGTGCTCACACTGCTTAATTGTGGGGACTGGGGAGCAGCTGTATTATATTAGGAGGAGTACAGTGCAGAGTTTTGCTGACAGTGACCACCAGTATACGTTGTCTGCCTGAAAAACACTCCATATCTGTGCTCAGTGTGCTGCATATATCTGTGCTAACACTGCTTTATTGTGGGGACTGGGGACCACCAGTATATTATATAGGAGGAGTACAGTGCAGAGTTTTGCTGACCAGTGACCACCAGTATACGTTGTCTGCCTGTAAAACACTCCATATCTGTGCTGCATTGTAGTATATAGTAGGAGTACAGTGCATAATTTTGCTGACCACCAGTATATAATATATAGGAGTACGGTACAGAAGGCCACTGCTGTACCTACCTCTGTGTCGTCAAGTATACTATCCATCCATACCTGTGGTGCATTTAAGTTTTGCACAGTTTGCTGACCACCAGCATATAATATATAGCATTACGGTACAGTAGGCCACTGCTGTACCTACCTCTGTGTCGTCAAGTATACTATCCATCCATACCTGTGGTGCATTTAAGTTTTGCACAGTTTGCTGACCACCAGTATATAATATATAGCATTACGGTACAGTAGGCCACTGCTGTACCTACCTCTGTGTCGTCAAGTATACTATCCATCCATACCTGTGGTGCATTTAAGTTTTACACAGTTTGCTGACCACCAGTATATAATATCAAGGGTGTATCTAGGGGTCTGAGCGCCCCTGGCAAAGTAAGGAACTGGCACCCCGCACCTCCCCCACCCAGAGACACAGAGGGGGGAGTTACAGATAGGCTGAGGTCAGGGACACTGAGGGAGAATTACAGGGAGGGTGTGGGTACAGTGTCAAACACAGGATTTCTAGAGGGGGGTTTCCAAATGCAGTACACAATCTCCCACTCTGCGGAACGTTGGAGCAATTGTGGGAGTCTGGGGGAGCGGTAGAAGAACCTAGTAAAGACCCTGTACATTAATGTATACTGTATAGAATACAGCATTAATATTTAACACTATAGTTGGTCTATAGTATAGGCAATATCACACATTTACAATTTACATAATATAAATAAGCGGTCAAGAAAAAGATTAAACATACCATAATAAATAAATATTACAAACATAATAGAACCAGTCCTGCACTTTTTAAGCACACATTCTCCCACCTCATGGTAAGGCTTCTGTCTCTTCTTCCTGGTAGCTACTCTCTTATCCAGTGTACTGATTGAGGATTCACAAAGCAAACTTGGTAGAAGAAGATGCTACCACTGGGCATGTGCAGCAGCTCTGCTCTGTCCCTTACAGAGGCAGAACTCTGGGAGGCAACGGAGTCAGCTGCCGCCGGGCTCCTGCTTTGAAGGGGGGCACCTCTCCTCCTGTTCCGTGTGTTCAGCAACATGAATCAATTAAGTTAATTGACAGCAGCCGGTATCTCTTTCGTAGCGACTTCCCCACTAGTCACTACACCTTACAAATCACACCCTCTTTATTATAGATACACTGGTAGCAGAGACCTTACTGATGAATCTATTTGCTCCTATAAAGGAAGCATGAGAATTCTAACTATATGAAGTTATTTCTCAGACAATTACAAGTAACTTCATATAGTTAGAATTCTCACACTTCCTGTGCAAGAGCAGATATCTCCACCAGTAAGGTGCATGCTTCCAGTGTAATAGGTTGTGGGTTCTAATCCTGGATATGACGCTTGCAAATTAATTGTCAGAGAAATAATCAGCATTGGGAGTGACTGAGCAGATCTATGTAGTGTGTGGCTGGACCCCTACATAGATCTGCCTAGTTGCAATGGTTTTGTAGTAGCTTCCTATACCGTAGTTAGAATTAGAGATGAGCAGGTTCGGTTTTACTCGGATCTCAAAACGGCATCTTATTGGCTCACGGATGATATATAGGGTGGGCACCAATATTTTTCTTGCCTCCGGGCAACTGGGACAAACTTACGCCACTGGTCCCTTACACTGCATTATGTGGTGGTAGCTCTAGTTATCGTGTTACATACCATTGCTATTGTTTTCATAATTTGAGCCACTTGCCAAGAGCAGGGTCACTATGGTGGCAGTTACAGGGTTGGTGCGGACAGGGACACTGAGGGGGAATTACAAGGAGGGTGCGGACAGGGACATCGAGGGGATATATGCACACATACATACAGTTAAAAACTCCTCTCTAGGTGTGATGGCACTACATGTCCCATCAAATCCAATTGACAAGGTGTACTGGGACTTAGAGTCTCAACACAGCTGTACAGGCAGTCACTGGTCTAGATACCTCTCTATACAGAGCTCTTTTAAGCTGTGATCCAGACTGCCAGGATAGACCATGCAGTGCAGCTACGGTACCGCAGAAAATGTACAGGCATGCTCATGCTGCACTGCTGACTGGTGCTGATTGTAGTGGCTGGTGTTTGGTGACAGACCGCGTGGGACCAATGAGAAGGGGAGTGGATGAGGAAGAGGAGGTACCTCGCCCCTCCCCATACCTGGAAGTGCCCTGCTCCCCGGCTATATTCACCATTATTGTGACTGTAGTCACAGAGAGTGTCAGAGTGCAATACGCTTCTGAGAGTCCGGCAGTGGATGAGCACTGCTAAGGGATGTACTCCGTGAGAACTACTATGTCATTCTACCCCCTGATGTGTGTGGCACTGCCGGGCGGCGCCCCCCCTTGGCCGGCGCCCCCCCTTGGCCGGCGCCCCTGGCAAGTGCCATCCTGGCCAATAGGAAGATACACCCCTGTATAATATATAGCATTACGGTACAGTAGGCCACTGCTGTACCTACCTCTGTGTCGTCAAGTATACTATCCATCCATACCTGTGGTGCATTTCAGTTGTGCGCAGTATATATAGTAGTAGGCCATTGCTATTGATACTGGCATATAATTCCACACATTAAAAAATGGAGAACAAAAATGTGGAGGTTAAAATAGGGAAAGATCAAGATCCACTTCCACCTCGTGCTGAAGCTGCTGCCACTAGTCATTGCCGAGACGATGAAATGCCATCAACGTCGTCTGCCAAGGCCGATGCCCAATGTCATAGTAGAGAGCATGTAAAATCAAAAAAACAAAAGTTCAGTAAAATGACCCAAAAATCAAAATTGAAAGCGTCTGATGAGAAGCGTAAACTTGCCAATATGCCATTTACGACACGGAGTGGCAAGGAACGGCTGAGGCCCTGGCCTATGTTCATGGCTAGTGGTTCAGATTCACATGAGGATGGAAGCACTCATCCTCTCGCTAGAAAAATGAAAAGACTTAAGCTGGCAAAAGCACAGCAAAGAACTGTGCGTTCTTCTAAATCACAAATCCCCAAGGAGAGTCCAATTGTGTCGGTTGCGATGCCTGACCTTCCCAACACTGGACGGGAAGAGCTTGCGCCTTCCACCATTTGCACACCCCCTGCAAGTGCTGGAAGGAGCACCCGCAGCCAGTTCCTGATAGTCAAATTGAAGATGTCACTGTTGAAGTACACCAGGATGAGGAATATGGGTGTCGCTGGCGCTGGGGAGGAAATTGACAAGGAGGATTCTGATGGTGAGGTGGTTTGTTTAAGTCAGGCACCTGGGGAGACACCTGTTGTCCGTGGGACGAATATGGCCATTGACATGCCTGGTCAAAATACAAAAAAAATCAGCTCTTCGGTGTGGAATTATTTCAAAACAAATGCGGACAACAGGTGTCAAGCCGTGTGTTGCCTTTGTCAAGCTGTAATAAGTAGGGGTCAGCCTGGGTGGTGAGAGACGTGGTTCCGGTATCCACCGTTAATTCAGAGGCAACTAGAGACTTGATTGAGGTACTGTGTCCCCGGTACCAAATACCATCTAGGTTCCATTTCTCTAGGCAGGCGATACCGAAAATGTACACAGACGTCAGAAAAAGAGTCACCAGTGTCCTAAAAAATGCAGTTGTACCCAATGTCCATTTAACCACGGACATGTGGACAAGTGGAGCAGGGCAAACTCAGGACTATATGACTGTGACAGCCCACTGGGTAGATGTATTGCCTCCCGCAGCAAGAACAGCAGCGGCGGCACCAGTAGCAGCATCTCGCAAACACCAACTCGTTCCTAGGCAGGCTACGCTTTGTATCACCGCTTTCCATAAGAGGCACACAGCTGACAACCTCTTATGGAAACTGAGGAACATCATCGCAGAATGGCTTACCCCAATTGGACTCTCCTGGGGATTTGTGACATCGGACAACGCCAGCAATATTGTGCGTGCATTACATCTGGGCAAATTCCAGCACGTCCCATGTTTTGCACATACATTGAATTTGGTGGTGCAGAATTATTTAAAAAACGACAGGGGCGTGCAAGAGATGCTGTCGGTGGCCCGAAGAATTGCGGGCCACTTTCAGCATTCAGCCACCGCGTGCCGAAGACTGGAGCACCAGCAAACAGTCCTGAACCTGCCCTGCCATCATCTGAAGCAAGAGGTGGTAACGAGGTGGAATTCAACCCTCTATATGCTTCAGAGGATGGAGGAGCAGCAAAAGGCCATTCAAGCCTATACATCTGCCTACGATATAGGCAAAGGAGGGGGAATGCACTAGAGATGAGCGGGTTCGGTTCCTCGGAATCCGAACCCGCCCGAACTTCATGTTTTTTTTCACGGGTCCGAGCGACTCGGATCTTCCCGCCTTGCTCGGTTAACCCGAGCGCGCCCGAACGTCATCATGACGCTGTCGGATTCTCGCGAGGCTCGGATTCTATCGCGAGACTCGGATTCTATATAAGGAGCCGCGCGTCGCCGCCATTTTCACTCGTGCATTGAGATTGATAGGGAGAGGACGTGTCTGGCGTCCTCTCCATTAGAATAGAGATAGATTAGATAGAGAGAGAGAGATTGTGCAGAGTCGCAGACAGAGTTAGTTTACCACAGTCAGTGACCAGTGCAGTTGCTAGTTAACTTTTATTTAATATAATATATCCGTTCACTTCTCTCTGCTATATCCGTTCTCTGCCTGAAAAAAAAAACGATACACAGCACAGTCAGTCACACAGTGTGACTCAGTCTGTGTGCACTCAGCTCAGCCCAGTGTGCTGCACAGTCATCAATGTATAAATTAAAAGCTTATAATTAATTGTGGGGGAGACTGGGGAGCACTGCAGGTTGTTAGCAGGAGCCAGGAGTACAATTATATTAATTAACAGTGCACACTTTTGCTGCAGGAGTGGTGACCAGTGCCTGACCACCAGTATAGTATTGTTGTATACTACTAATATCTCTTTAAATATCAACCAGTCTATATTAGCAGCAGACACAGTACAGTGCGGTAGTTCACGGCTGTGGCTACCTCTGTGTCGGCACACGGCAGGCAGTCCGTCCGACCAGAATTGTATTATTTATTATTATATACCTACCACCTAACCGTGGTTTTTTTTTCATTCTTTATACCGTCATAGTGTCATCCTAATTGTTACGAGTATACTACTATCTCTTTATCAACCAGTGTACAGTGCGGTAGTTCACGGCTGTGGCTACCTCTGTGTCGGCACACGGCAGGCAGTCCGTCCGACCAGAATTGTATTATTTATTATTATATACCTACCACCTAACCGTGGTTTTTTTTTTCATTCTTTATACCGTCATAGTGTCATCCTAATTGTTACGAGTATACTACTATCTCTTTATCAACCAGTGTACAGTGCGGTAGTTCACGGCTGTGGCTACCTCTGTGTCGGCACACGGCAGGCAGTCCGTCCGACCAGAATTGTATTATTTATTATTATATACCTACCACCTAACCGTGGTTTTTTTTTTCATTCTTTATACCGTCATAGTGTCATCCTAATTGTTACGAGTATACTACTATCTCTTTATCAACCAGTGTACAGTGCGGTAGTTCACGGCTGTGGCTACCTCTGTGTCGGCACACGGCAGGCAGTCCGTCCGACCAGAATTGTATTATTTATTATTATATACCTACCACCTAACCGTGGTTTTTTTTTCATTCTTTATACCGTCATAGTGTCATCCTAATTGTTACGAGTATACTACTATCTCTTTATCAACCAGTGTACAGTGCGGTAGTTCACGGCTGTGGCTACCTCTGTGTCGGCACACGGCAGGCAGTCCGTCCGACCAGAATTGTATTATTTATTATTATATACCTACCACCTAACCGTGGTTTTTTTTTCATTCTTTATACCGTCATAGTGTCATCCTAATTGTTACGAGTATACTACTATCTCTTTATCAACCAGTGTACAGTGCGGTAGTTCACGGCTGTGGCTACCTCTGTGTCGGCACACGGCAGGCAGTCCGTCCGACCAGAATTGTATTATTTATTATTATATACCTACCACCTAACCGTGTTTTTTTTTTTCATTCTTTATACCGTCATAGTGTCATCCTAATTGTTACGAGTATACTACTATCTCTTTATCAACCAGTGTACAGTGCGGTAGTTCACGGCTGTGGCTACCTCTGTGTCGGCACACGGCAGGCAGTCCGTCCGACCAGAATTGTATTATTTATTATTATATACCTACCACCTAACCGTGGTTTTTTTTTTTCATTCTTTATACCGTCATAGTGTCATCCTAATTGTTACGAGTATACTACTATCTCTTTATCAACCAGTGTACAGTGCGGTAGTTCACGGCTGTGGCTACCTCTGTGTCGGCACACGGCAGGCAGTCCGTCCGACCAGAATTGTATTATTTATTATTATATACCTACCACCTAACCGTGGTTTTTTTTTTCATTCTTTATACCGTCATAGTGTCATCCTAATTGTTACGAGTATACTACTATCTCTTTATCAACCAGTGTACAGTGCGGTAGTTCACGGCTGTGGCTACCTCTGTGTCGGCACACGGCAGGCAGTCCGTCCGACCAGAATTGTATTATTTATTATTATATACCTACCACCTAACCGTGTTTTTTTTTTCATTCTTTATACCGTCATAGTGTCATCCTAATTGTTACGAGTATACTACTATCTCTTTATCAACCAGTGTACAGTGCGGTAGTTCACGGCTGTGGCTACCTCTGTGTCGGCAGTCGGCAGGCAGTCCGTCCATCCATAATTGTATTATTATTATAATATATACCACCTAACCGTGGTTTTTTTTTCATTCTTTATACCGTCGTCATAGTGTCATACTAGTTGTTACGAGTATACTACTATCTCTTTATCAACCAGTGTACAGTGCGGTAGTTCACGGCTGTGGCTACCTCTGTGTCGGCAGTCGGCAGGCAGTCCGTCCATCCATAATTGTATTATTATTATAATATATACCACCTAACCGTGGTTTTTTTTCCATTCTTTATACCGTCGTCATAGTGTCATACTAGTTGTTACGAGTATACTACTATCTCTTTATCAACCAGTGTACAGTGCGGTAGTTCACGGCTGTGGCTACCTCTGTGTCGGCAGTCGGCAGGCAGTCCGTCCATCCATAATTGTATTATTATTATAATATATACCACCTAACCGTGGTTTTTTTATACCACCTAACCGTGGCAGTCCGTCCATAATTGTATACTAGTATCCAATCCATCCATCTCCATTGTTTACCTGAGGTGCCTTTTAGTTCTGCCTATAAAATATGGAGAACAAAAAAGTTGAGGTTCCAAAATTAGGGAAAGATCAAGATCCACTTCCACCTCGTGCTGAAGCTGCTGCCACTAGTCATGGCCGAGACGATGAAATGCCAGCAACGTCGTCTGCCAAGGCCGATGCCCAATGTCATAGTACAGAGCATGTCAAATCCAAAACACCAAATATCAGAAAAAAAAGGACTCCAAAACCTAAAATAAAATTGTCGGAGGAGAAGCGTAAACTTGCCAATATGCCATTTACCACACGGAGTGGCAAGGAACGGCTGAGGCCCTGGCCTATGTTCATGGCTAGTGGTTCAGCTTCACATGAGGATGGAAGCACTCAGCCTCTCGCTAGAAAACTGAAAAGACTCAAGCTGGCAAAAGCACCGCAAAGAACTGTGCGTTCTTTGAAATCCCAAATCCACAAGGAGAGTCCAATTGTGTCGTTTGCGATGCCTGACCTTCCCAACACTGGACGTGAAGAGCATGCGCCTTCCACTATTTGCATGCCCCCTGCAAGTGCTGGAAGGAGCACCCGCAGTCCAGTTCCTGATAGTCAGATTGAAGATGTCAGTGTTGAAGTACACCAGGATGAGGAGGATATGGGTGTTGCTGGCGCTGGGGAGGAAATTGACCAGGAGGATTCTGATGGTGAGGTGGTTTGTTTAAGTCAGGCACCCGGGGAGACACCTGTTGTCCGTGGGAGGAATATGGCCGTTGACATGCCAGGTGAAAATACCCAAAAAATCAGCTCTTCGGTGTGGAGGTATTTCACCAGAAATGCGGACAACAGGTGTCAAGCCGTGTGTTCCCTTTGTCAAGCTGTAATAAGTAGGGGTAAGGACGTTAACCACCTCGGAACATCCTCCCTTATACGTCACCTGCAGCGCATTCATAATAAGTCAGTGACAAGTTCAAAAACTTTGGGTGACAGCGGAAGCAGTCCACTGACCAGTAAATCCCTTCCTCTTGTAACCAAGCTCACGCAAACCACCCCACCAACTCCCTCAGTGTCAATTTCCTCCTTCCCCAGGAATGCCAATAGTCCTGCAGGCCATGTCACTGGCAAGTCTGACGAGTCCTTTCCTGCCTGGGATTCCTCCGATGCATCCTTGCGTGTAACGCCTACTGCTGCTGGCGCTGCTGTTGTTGCCGCTGGGAGTCGATGGTCATCCCAGAGGGGAAGTCGTAAGCCCACTTGTACTACTTCCAGTAAGCAATTGACTGTTCAACAGTCCTTTGCGAGGAAGATGAAATATCACAGCAGTCATCCTACTGCAAAGCGGATAACTGAGTCCTTGACAACTATGTTGGTGTTAGACGTGCGTCCGGTATCCGCCGTTAGTTCACAGGGAACTAGACAATTTATTGAGGCAGTGTGCCCCCGTTACCAAATACCATCTAGGTTCCACTTCTCTAGGCAGGCGATACCGAGAATGTACACGGACGTCAGAAAAAGACTCACCAGTGTCCTAAAAAATGCAGTTGTACCCAATGTCCACTTAACCACGGACATGTGGACAAGTGGAGCAGGGCAGGGTCAGGACTATATGACTGTGACAGCCCACTGGGTAGATGTATGGACTCCCGCCGCAAGAACAGCAGCGGCGGCACCAGTAGCAGCATCTCGCAAACGCCAACTCTTTCCTAGGCAGGCTACGCTTTGTATCACCGCTTTCCAGAATACGCACACAGCTGAAAACCTCTTACGGCAACTGAGGAAGATCATCGCGGAATGGCTTACCCCAATTGGACTCTCCTGTGGATTTGTGGCATCGGACAACGCCAGCAATATTGTGTGTGCATTAAATATGGGCAAATTCCAGCACGTCCCATGTTTTGCACATACCTTGAATTTGGTGGTGCAGAATTTTTTAAAAAACGACAGGGGCGTGCAAGAGATGCTGTCGGTGGCCAGAAAAATTGCGGGACACTTTCGGCGTACAGGCACCACGTACAGAAGACTGGAGCACCACCAAAAACTACTGAACCTGCCCTGCCATCATCTGAAGCAAGAAGTGGTAACGAGGTGGAATTCAACCCTCTATATGCTTCAGAGGTTGGAGGAGCAGCAAAAGGCCATTCAAGCCTATACAATTGAGCACGATATAGGAGATGGAATGCACCTGTCTCAAGTGCAGTGGAGAATGATTTCAACGTTGTGCAAGGTTCTGATGCCCTTTGAACTTGCCACACGTGAAGTCAGTTCAGACACTGCCAGCCTGAGTCAGGTCATTCCCCTCATCAGGCTTTTGCAGAAGAAGCTGGAGGCATTGAAGAAGGAGCTAACACGGAGCGATTCCGCTAGGCATGTGGGACTTGTGGATGCAGCCCTTAATTCGCTTAACAAGGATTCACGGGTGGTCAATCTGTTGAAATCAGAGCACTACATTTTGGCCACCGTGCTCGATCCTAGATTTAAAGCCTACCTTGGATCTCTCTTTCCGGCAGACACAGGTCTGCTGGGGTTGAAAGACCTGCTGGTGACAAAATTGTCAAGTCAAGCGGAACGCGACCTGTCAACATCTCCTCCTTCACATTCTCCCGCAACTGGGGGTGCGAGGAAAAGGCTCAGAATTCCGAGCCCACCCGCTGGCGGTGATGCAGGGCAGTCTGGAGCGACTGCTGATGCTGACATCTGGTCCGGACTGAAGGACCTGACAACGATTACGGACATGTCGTCTACTGTCACTGCATATGATTCTCTCAACATTGATAGAATGGTGGAGGATTATATGAGTGACCGCATCCAAGTAGGCACGTCACACAGTCCGTACTTATACTGGCAGGAAAAAGAGGCAATTTGGAGGCCCTTGCACAAACTGGCTTTATTCTACCTAAGTTGCCCTCCCACAAGTGTGTACTCCGAAAGAGTGTTTAGTGCCGCCGCTCACCTTGTCAGCAATCGGCGTACGAGGTTACATCCAGAAAATGTGGAGAAGATGATGTTCATTAAAATGAATTATAATCAATTCCTCCGCGGAGACATTGACCAGCAGCAATTGCCTCCACAAAGTACACAGGGAGCTGAGATGGTGGATTCCAGTGGGGACGAATTGATAATCTGTGAGGAGGGGGATGTACACGGTGATATATCGGAGGGTGAAGATGAGGTGGACATCTTGCCTCTGTAGAGCCAGTTTGTGCAAGGAGAGATTAATTGCTTCTTTTTTGGGGGGGGTCCAAACCAACCCGTCATATCAGTCACAGTCGTGTGGCAGACCCTGTCACTGAAATGATGGGTTGGTTAAAGTGTGCATGTCCTGTTTTGTTTATACAACATAAGGGTGGGTGGGAGGGCCCAAGGATAATTCCATCTTGCACCTCTTTTTTCTTTTCTTTTTCTTTGCATCATGTGCTGATTGGGGAGGGTTTTTTGGAAGGGACATCCTGCGTGACACTGCAGTGCCACTCCTAGATGGGCCCGGTGTTTGTGTCGGCCACTAGGGTCGCTAATCTTACTCACACAGTCAGCTACCTCATTGCGCCTCTTTTTTTCTTTGCGTCATGTGCTGTTTGGGGAGGGTTTTTTGGAAGGGACATCCTGCGTGACACTGCAGTGCCACTCCTAGATGTGCCCGGTGTTTGTGTCGGCCACTAGGGTCGCTAATCTTACTCACACAGTCAGCTACCTCATTGCGCCTCTTTTTTTCTTTGCGTCATGTGCTGTTTGGGGAGGGTTTTTTGGAAGGGCCATCCTGCGTGACACTGCAGTGCCACTCCTAGATGGGCCCGGTGTTTGTGTCGGCCACTAGGGTCGCTTATCTTACTCACACAGCGACCTCGGTGCAAATTTTAGGACTAAAAATAATATTGTGAGGTGTGATGTGTTCAGAATAGGCTGAAAATGAGTGTAAATTATGTTTTTTGAGGTTAATAATACTTTGGGATCAAAATTACCCCCAAATTCTATGATTTAAGCTGTTTTTTAGGGTTTTTTGAAAAAAACACCCGAATCCAAAACACACCCGAATCCGACAAAAAAAATTCGGTGAGGTTTTGCCAAAACGCGGTCGAACCCAAAACACGGCCGCGGAACCGAACCCAAAACCAAAACACAAAACCCGAAAAATTTCCGGCGCTCATCTCTAGAATGCACCTGACTCAAGCACAGTGGAGAATGATTTCAACGTTGTGCAAGGTTCTGCAACCCTTTGAACTTGCCACACGTGAAGTCAGTTCAGACACTGCCAGCCTGAGTCAGGTCATTCCCCTCATCAGGCTTTTGCAGAAGAAGCTGGAGACATTGAAGGAGGAGCTAAAACAGAGCGATTCTGCTAGGCATGTGGGACTTGTGGATGGAGCCCTTAATTCGCTTAACCAGGATTCACGGGTGGTCAATCTGTTGAAATCAGAGCACTACATTTTGGCCACCGTGCTCGATCCTAGATTTAAAACCTACGTTGTATCTCTCTTTCCGGCAGACACAAGTCTGCAGAGGTTCAAAGACCTGCTGGTGAGAAAATTGACAAGTCAATCGGAATGTGACCCGTCAACAGCTCCTTCTTCACATTCTTCCGCAACTGGGGGTGCGAGGAAAAGGCTAAGAATTCCGAGCCCACCCGCTGGCGGTGATGCAGGGCAGTCTGGAGCGAGTGCTGACATCTGGTCCGGACTGAAGGACCTGCCAACGATTACTGACATGTCGTCTACTGTCACTGCATATGATTCTGTCACCATTGAAAGAATGGTGGAGGATTATATGAGTGACCGCATCCAAGTAGGCACGTCAGACAGTCCGTACGTATACTGGCAGGAAAAAGAGGCAATTTGGAGGCCCTTGCACAAACTGGCTGTATTTTACCTAAGTTGCCCTCCCTCCAGTGTGTACTCCGAAAGAGTGTTTAGTGCAGCCGCTCACCTTGTCAGCAATCGGCGTACGAGGTTACTTCCAGAAAATGTGGAGAAGATGATGTTCATCAAAATGAATTATAATCAATTCCTCCGTGGAGACATTCACCAGCAGCAATTGCCTCCACAAAGTACACAGGGACCTGAGATGGTGGATTCCAGTGGGGACGAATTAATAATCTGTGAGGAGGGGGATGTACACAGTGAAAGGGGTGAGGAATCGGAGGATGATGATGAGGTGGACATCTTGCCTCTGTAGAGCCAGTTTGTGCAAGGAGAGATTGATTGCTTCTTTTTTGGTGGGGGCCCAAACCAACCAGTCATTTCAGTCACAGTCGTGTGGCAGACCCTGTCGCTGAAATGATGGGTTCATTAAAGTGTGCATGTCCTGTTTATACAACATAAGGGTGGGTGGGAGGGCCCAAGAACAATTCCATCTTGCACCTCTTTTTTCTTTGCATCATGTGCTGTTTGGGGACAATTTTTTTGAAGTGCCATCCTGCCTGACACTGCAGTGCCACTCCTAGATGGGCCAGGTGTTTGTGTCGGCCACTTGTGTCGCTTAGCTTAGTCACACAGCGACCTTGGTGCGTCTCTTTTTTTCTTTGCATCATGTGCTGTTTGGGGACAATTTTTTTGAAGTGCCATCCTGCCTGACACTGCAGTGCCACTCCTAGATGGGCCAGGTGTTTGTGTCGGCCACTTGTGTCGCTTAGCTTAGTCACACAGCGACCTTGGTGCGCCTCTTTTTTTCTTTGCATCATGTGCTGTTTGGGGACAATTTTTTTGAAGTGCCATCCTGCCTGACACTGCAGTGCCACTCCTAGATGGGCCAGGTGTTTGTGTCGGCCACTTGTGTCGCTTAGCTTAGCCATCCAGCGACCTTGGTGCGCCTCTTTTTTTCTTTGCATCATGTGCTGTTTGGGGACTATTTTTTTGAAGTGCCATCCTGCCTGACACTGCAGTGCCACTCCTAGATGGGCCAGGTGTTTGTGTCGGCAACTTGTGTCGCTTAGCTTAGTCACACAGCGACCTTGGTGCGCCTCTTTTTTTCTTTGCATCATGTGCTGTTTGTGGACAATTTTTTTGAAGTGCCATCCTTCCTGACACTGCAGTGCCACTCCTAGATGGGCCAGGTGTTTGTGTCGGCCACTTGTGTCGCTTAGCTTAGCCAACCAGCGACCTCGGTGCAAATTTTAGGACTAAAAATAATATTGTGAGGTGTGAGGTGTTCAGAATAGACTGAAAATGAGTGGAAATTATGGTTATTGAGGTTAATAATACTATGGGATCAAAATGACCCCCAAATTCTATGATTTAAGCCACTGGTTCTCAAACTCGGTCCTCAATGGCACACACAGTGCATGTTTTGCAGGTAACCCAGCAGGTGCACAGGTGTATTAATTTCTCACTGACACATTGTAAAAGGTCCTCAGGTGGAGCTAATTGTTTCACTTGTGATTCTGTGAGGAGACCTGCAAAACATGCACCGTGTGTGCCCTTGAGGACCGAGTTTGAGAACCCCTGATTTAAGCTGTTTTTGAGGGTTTTTTGTAAAAAAAACACCCGAATCCAAAACACACCCGAATCCAACAAAAAAATTTCAGGGAGGTTTTGCCAAAACGCGTCCGAATCCAAAACACGGCCGCGGACCCGAATCCAAAACCAAAACACAAAACCCGAAAAATTTCCAGTGCACATCACTAGTCACTATGGGGTGTGTTGGGTGGTGGCCATACCCGGGTGACACCAACTCACCAGTTGCTCCTCAGTCACAGGAGCCAGGTCCTGCACTGCTATATTATGTGCAGTGCACAGCCCTTGTGACAGTGTAGGAGCCGGCACTGCAGGCAGTCTCCGGAGACAGCTCAGCATGTACAGGACCCCCAAGGGTGATGACAAAAGGGGTTTGGCCACGTGGCTACACCCAATTACCATGAGGCCATGCCCTTTTTAAGTTGCGTACGCATATGGTATTTCCCCCACATAGGGTGTCACCAAGCATAGATCCACCATAACCAAAAGACTTGAGAGTGTCTTTGCCAAAACCACAACCAAAACATCTCTGTGGTTTAGAACCAAAACCAAAACACAGGGGTCTGCACACAATTTATATCTAAATCTATTTTTACAGGAGATTCACCATTTGTCATTGTAATGCAGCCAGTCAATATAGGATCAATGTTTTTTTTCTGAGGGTAGTCAGCAGTACTCAGTTCCAACATAATTTTTTCAGTATCATTTTTTATTCTTAGAACTAGTCCCACAAACAGGAAGAAATTAGTAAAACCATTTCAGAAATTAATACAATCATCTGAATACTTGCCCAGAGTATGGTAGATAATATATTTTATTTTAATATATACTGTAGTATCAACTTTTAACTTTAGGTACCAGTGCTTTCTTTCCAAGTAATGGCAACTTTTCTTCAGAGACAAAAAAAGCACTGCATAGGATAATTGTTATTCTTTGAGTACAAGTAAGGGGATGCGGTTACATTGCCGGCAGTCGAGATCCCGGCAGTCAGGATACCGACGCCGGAATTTCAACCACTGACAATGCCGACAGCCGGAATCCCAGCCCCTACCCACTCGTGGGTGTCCACGAAACCAACAGAGTGGGAAAATAACCTGTGTCGAGCATAGCGAGCTACCGAGCCCGCAGAGTGGTGAGCGCATAGAGCCCGCAAGGGGCTTCATTGCACTCTTCCCCCTGCCGGCGGGATCCCAGCGTCGGTATGCTGACCGCCGGAATAGCGGCCGCCGACATAATGTTACATACCCCAAGTACGATTACTCTCTTCATAATATAGTATCAAGATCCCACCTACTTCACTCACTTATTCCATCCTTCACAAGGCAGCAACAGTATGAGAGTTAAGGTTTATACACACGGCGAGTTTTTGACTGAGTGACAATTTTGACTATGCGATTTTCCTCGAACTCCCCGGAGCCCAAACCCACCGATATTAACTATCTTTACTTGCGATTTTGACTATGTGCAATTTTGAATATATGCAATTTTGACTATACTTGAAACTAGATTGTACACAATATAGTCAAAATTGCCTTGTCTGCACAGTTAATGTTTATACACACGGCGAGTTTTTGACTGAGTGACAATTTTGACTATGCGATTTTCCTCGAACTCCCCGGAGCCCAAACCCACCGATATTAACTATCTTTACTTGCGATTTTGACTATGTGCAATTTTGAATATATGCAATTTTGACTATACTTGAAACTAGATTGTACACAATATAGTCAAAATTGCCTTGTCTGCACAGTTAATTTTTTCTTGTGATACCGACGGGAGCGCACATCCAGTGGCGGATCCAGCGGGGGGCGATGGTAGGCGATCGCCCCCCGTAACACACACAGCCAACCCCGCCCACTTGCTGTTTGAAGCAGAGGTCCCGTCACGGGATCTGGCCGGGAATGCGGGACTTGGCCACGCTGAGACGGCGCCACCGCCGGGTGATCGCGGGAGCTGGTGGCGATGGCCGGGACCTGGCCGCGGTAGCCACACTAGCCACGCTAAGAAAATGCCAGGTGGGCGGGGGAGCTGCAGGCGCCAGTGGCGGCATGGGGCTATAGACTCCAACGTACGGGCTGGAAGCAGGACGCGAGTCCGTCAGCACTAGGCCACAAGCTGTAGGATATGGGTTTATGCGGGTGGACAGTGCTGGCTTGCCGGGAGACAGGGGGAAGTGGGGTTGCTACGAGAGAAGGGACTGCATACTGATGACTGCGCTGGGGGTGGTAGGGGGGCCGCTGTTGCCTCAGTTCCTAGCTGTATGAAAGGGTATTGACTAGGGAGACAGTGCCAGCTGTGTGGGGGGGAGAGAGGGGTTTGCATGGTGCTCACAGCTCTGGGGTGGTAAGGGGCGCTGAATTGCAGACTCTCCCTCCTGCCACCAGCAGAGTCAGGTAATGCTGGAGAGAGGTGACTATCACAAAAGTAGGTGGACACTGCTGGTTTTTATTTATTTTGTTCTATTTCTTGTTAATTAATAGTCTATGGTTTTTTTCCCTTCAATTTTTGTTTAAAATGGAAGGGTCAGAACTAAGTGGGAGGAGCTATGCATAGAGGGGAGGAGTCCATATCCTTAAACTGCCCCTCCTAAAAGGGAAGTCTAGATCCGCCACTGCGCACATCGGTAGCGCAAGACGTGTACACGCGGTGTGATATGTGCTAACGTTGCACCGTGTGTATGCAACTTTAACGTGGCAAAACATTTAAGGGATAGCTGGAACTATGGGAGAGATTTATCAAAGCTTCAAGAGAGATAAAGTCGAGAGAAAAGTAGAGAGATAAAGTGCCAACCCATCAGCTTGTAACTGGTATTTTACAGGCTGTGTTTGAAAATGAGATACAGTAGGAGATTATTGGTTGGTACTTTATCTCACTATACTTTATCTCTCCAAGCTTTGCTATATCTCCTCCTGTGTCTCTTACACCTGTAATTACTGTAACTATGCCCCTAGTATGCTTGATAACTGTCAGTACATTTACTTGTGAAATGCTGCAAGTGAACTACTATACACAGGACACTGTACAGCAGATGGTGACCTGGCACTTAGTAGGGTTGTGCTTCTTTCATCCACCATATTTCCAACTTCCTCGCTTCTAATATTTTTCCATCATAAAAAATGAATTAGTGCTAGAGCCCATGCCATAAGGAAAGTGTGTTTGTGGACCTTGCACCTCCTTTCACACAACTGCCCAGGGTTGTACCTGTTGAAATTAAGACTGAGCATATTTTTAGAAGCAACAAAAGGACAAACTATGTGGGAAGGGACTTTCCTTTTCTCTATGACACAGGCTAAATTATATGATGGAACATGGGGCAGATTTATGATTGGGCTGAAAGCATGATGGCAATAGTAATCTAAAAGTTACATTTCCCTAGAAATAGTGTATTTAAACAAGCATCGCAGCAGTACATGTTAGGGTTGTCTATTTATTGATAGCTTAGAAGATATTGATGGTTTGTTGCCAGTGGTGAGTGATTTCACCATCTATGACCAGCTATCAGTGGTATAATATTGATGGCTGAGCCCAATGTTGAAATACAGCTGCGTTTTGAAAATGTGCATGCCCTACTGCGCATGTGTAAAACAAACCATCAATGGCTCACCATCGATGTCTTCTACCGGTTTAAAACCACTGATGACAGAACTGTAAATGTTCAACACTAGTGCATGTACCACAAAAATACTTGCCTATGGGTGGCACCTGCTGGGGGCGGTATGCTAATCCCACCCCATTAAAGAAGCTGATCTCCCCCTGCAAGGTGATTTCCACCTGTAAGCGGCGCCGCTGGTGCGTGCGCTTGGCGCTCGCTTCTCCCTCAGCTGTCAATTCATTACTAAGTGATCAGTGATGTCCCCCTGTAAGCAGCGCCGCCGGTGCAGTCGCTTGCCTCTAGCTCCTCCTTTGCAGTCAATGCGCCACTGCAGTGACGAATTGACAGCAGAGGAGAAGCGAGCACCGGCGCCGGCGGTACCGCTTACAGGGGGACATCACTGATCACTTAGGGGTCTATTCATGAAGCAGTGAAAAGTGTGGAGAAGTCAGCCAGTGGAGAAGTTGCCCATGGCAACCAATTAGCATTGAAGTAACATTTAGAATTTGCATACTATAGAATTGTACTGAGCAGCTGATTGGTTGCCATGGGCAACTTCTCCACATGCTCACTTCTCCACTCTTTTCACTGCTTCATGAATAGACCCCTTAGTGACATATTGACAGCAGAGGGAGAAGCGAGCGGCAAGTGCCGGCGCCAGCGGCGCTGCTTACAGGTGGACATCACCTTGCAGGGGGAGATCAGCAGCTGCCCACTTACATGGAAGGGTAACCAGTGCTGCCAGGAGCAGCAGCCCCCGAACCATCCTCCTCATGGCAGGATCAGAAAGAAGTCCCGCAGGACTGTGAGCCGCCTGATGCGAGTGATATAGCCCGTGGGAGCCGCTGTGCTGCCAGTGAGAGGACCCCAGCTGTAGCATGTGTACGCAGTCCTGGTAAATGGAACCGTACTGTTACAGCATACTGGCAAGAAGTTACAACTAATAATCTAATAATGAAAATGTTAAAATAGGTGTGTGTGGGGGGGGGGGGAGAGCAATAATATTTGTGCTTAGGGGCGGCCTGACCCTTAAATTCACCACTGATGAATTGGATAGGCTTTAATGATGTAAGCCTGACACTGATTATCAAAAAGTATACATCCATTTGCATTGTGATTTCAGTACATGTGCCTCCCTCTCTTTTTTTTTTTTAACTAATTCATATTTGTATGGACAGGACAACATGTGTCTTTAGTAATTAAATAAAAGTTATGTTTTAAGAAAAAAGGATTCAAGTCAAAATACAATACTATTTCTTATTCTTTCTTTCCTATACTTCTTTCTTTTTCTTTATTTTGGGGAGCACCATCTAGTGGAGAGTAAGGGATAACTGAATTCACCAAATATCTAAACAATATACTACTAGACAGGCTTTGGCACAGTCTTTAGGAGCAGATTTAACAATGAGTGATATTCTTGTTATCACTCTTTACGGATAATAAATGGAGCTCCAGCCAATCAGCTCCTGTCATTTTTCAAACACATGACACGAGCTGATTGGCTGGAGCACCATTTAACATTCATAACGAGTTTATAACTAGTGATGTGCACCGAACATTTTTCGGGTTATGTGTTTTGGTTTTGGATTCGGTTCCGCGACCGTGTTTTGGATTCGGACGCGTTTTGGCAAAACCTCACCGAAATTTTTTTGTCGGATTCGGGTGTGTTTTGGATTCGGGTGTTTTTTACAAAAAACCCTAAAAAACAGCTTAAATCATAGAATTTGGGGGTCATTTTGATCCCATAGTTTTATTAACCTCAATAACCATAATTTCCACTCATTTAAAATCTATTCTGAACACCTCACACTATTATTTTTAGTCCTAAAATTTGCACCGAGGTCGCTGGATGGCTAAGCTAAGCGACACAAGTGGCCGACACAAACACCTGGCCCATCTAGGAGTGGCACTGCAGAGTCAGGCAGGATGGCACTTCAAAAAAATAGTCCCCAAACAGCACATGATGCAAAGAAAAAAAGAGGCGCACCAAGGTCGCTGTGTGACTAAGCTAAGCGACACAAGTGGCCGACACAAACACCTGGCCCATCTAGGAGTGGCACTGCAGTGTCAGGCAGGATGGCACTTCAAAAAAATTGTCCCTAAACAGCACATGATGCAAAGAAAAATTAAAGAAAAAAGAGGTGCAAGATGGAATCGTCCTTGGGCCCTCCCACCCACCCTTATGTTGTATAAACAGGACATGCACACTTTAACGAACCCATCATTTCAGCGACAGGGTCTGCCACACGACTGTGACTGAAATGACTGGTTGGTTTGGGCCCCTACCAAAAAAAGAAGCAATCAATCTCTCCTTGCACAAACTGGCTCTACAGAGGCAAGATGTCCACCTCATCATCATCCTCCGATTCCTCACCCCTTTCACTGTGTACATCCCCCTCCTCACAGATTATTAATTCGTCCCCACTGGAATCCACCATCTCAGGTCCCTGTGTACTTTGTGGAGGCAATTGCTGCTGGTGAATGTCTCCACGGAGGAATTGATTATAATTCATTTTGATGAACATCATCTTCTCCACATTTTCTGGAAGTAACCTCGTACGCCGATTGCTGACAAGGTGAGCGGCTGCACTAAATACTCTTTCGGAGTACACACTGGAGGGAGGGCAACTTAGGTAGAATAAAGCCAGTCTGTGCAAGGGCCTCCAAATTGCCTCTTTTTCCTGCCAGTATACGTACGGACTGTCTGACGTGCCTACTTGGATGCGGTTACTCATATAATCCTCCACCATTCTTTCAATGGTGAGAGAATCATATGAAGTGACAGTAGACGACATGTCAGTAATCGTTGGCAGGTCCTTCAGTCCGGACCAGATGTCAGCACTCGCTCCAGACTGCCCTGCATCACCGCCAGCGGGTGGGCTCGGAATTCTTAGCCTTTTCCTCGCACCCCCAGTTGCGGGAGAATGTGAAGGAGGAGCTGTTGACGGGTCACGTTCCGCTTGACTTGACAATTTTCTCACCAGCAGGTCTTTGAACCTCTGCAGACTTGTGTCTGCCGTAAAGAGAGATACAACGTAGGTTTTAAATCTAGGATCGAGCACGGTGGCCATAATGTAGTGCTCTGATTTCAACAGATTGACCACCCGTGAATCCTGGTTAAGCGAATTAAGGGCTCCATCCACAAGTCCCACATGCCTAGCGGAATCGCTCTGTTTTAGCTCCTATTTCAATGTCTCCAGCTTCTTCTGCAAAAGCCTGATGAGGGGAATGACCTGACTCAGGCTGGCAGTGTCTGAACTGACTTCACGTGTGGCAAGTTCAAAGGGTTGCAGAACCTTGCACAACGTTGAAATCATTCTCCACTGCGCTTGAGTCAGGTGCATTCCCCCTCCTTTGCCTATATCGTGGGCAGATGTATAGGCTTGAATGGCCTTTTGCTGCTCCTCCATCCTCTGAAGTATATAGAGGGTTGAATTCCACCTCGTTACCACCTCTTGCTTCAGATGATGGCAGGGCAGGTTCAGGAATGTTTGGTGGGGCTCCAGTCTTCTGTACGCGGTGGCTGAATGCCGAAAGTGGCCCACAATTCTTCGGGCCACCGACAGCATCTCTTGCACGCCCCTGTCGTTTTTTAAATAATTCTGCACCACCAAATTCAATGTATGTGCAAAACATGGGACGTGCTGGAATTTGCCCAGATGTAATGCACGCACAATATTGCTGGCATTGTCCGATGTCACAAATCCCCAGGAGAGTCCAATTGGGGTAAGCCATTCTGCGATGATCTTCCTTAGTTTCCGTAAGAGGTTGTCAGCTGTGTGCCTCTTCTGGAAAGCGGTGATACAAAGCGTAGCCTGCCTAGGAACGAGTTGGCGTTTGCGAGATGCTGCTACTGGTGCCGCCGCTGCTGTTCTTGCTGCGGGAGGCAATACATCTACCCAGTGGGCTGTCACAGTCATATAGTCCTGAGTCTGCCCTGCTCCACTTGTCCACATGTCCGTGGTTAAATGGACATTGGGTACAACTGCATTTTTTAGGACACTGGTGACTCTTTTTCTGACGTTTGTGTACATTTTCGGTATCGCCTGCCTAGAGAAATGGAACCTAGATGGTATTTGATACCGGGGACACAGTACCTCAATCAAGTCTCTAGTTGCCTCTGAATTAACGGTGGATACCGGAATCACGTTTCTCACCGCCCAGGCTGCCAAGGCCTGAGTTATCTGCTTTGCAGCAGGATGACTGCTGTGATATTTCATCTTCCTCGCAAAGGACTGTTGGACAGTCAATTGCTTACTGGAAGTAGTACAAGTGGTCTTCCGACTTCCCCTCTGGGATGACGATCGACTCCCAGCAGCTACAACAGCAGCACCAGCAGCAGTAGGCGTTACACTCAAGGATGCATCGGAGGAATCCCAGGCAGGAGAGGACTCGTCAGACTTGCCAGTGACATGGCCTGCAGGACTATTGGCTTTCCTGGGTAAGGAGGAAATTGACACTGAGGGAGTTGGTGGTGTGGTTTGTAGAAGCTTGGTTACAAGAGGAAGGGATTTAGTGGTCAGTGGACTGCTTCCGCTGTCACCCAAAGTTTTTGAACTTGTCACTGACTTATGATGAATGCGCTGCAGGTGACGTATAAGGGAGGATGTTCCGAGGTGGTTAACGTCCTTACCCCTACTTATTACAGCTTGACAAAGGCAACACACGGCTTGACACCTGTTGTCCGCATTTGTGTTGAAATAATTCCACACCGAAGAGCTGATTTTTTTTGTATTTTGACCAGGCATGTTAATGGCCATATTCGTCCCACGGACAACAGGTGTCTCCCCGGGTGCCTGACTTAAACAAACCACCTCACCATCATAATCCTCCTTGTCAATTTCTTCCCCAGCGCCAGCAACACCCATATCCTCATCCTGGTGTACTTCAACAGTGACATCTTCAATTTGACTATCAGGAATTGGACTGCGGGTGCTCCTTCCAGCACTTGCAGGGGGCGTGCAAATGGTGGAAGGCGCAAGCTCTTCCCGTCCAGTGTTGGGAAGGTCAGGCATCGCAACCGACACAATTGGACTCTCCTTGGGGATTTGTGATTTAGAAGAACGCACAGTTCTTTGCGGTGCTTTTGCCAGCTTAAGTCTTTTCATTTTTCTAGCAAGAGGATGAGTGCTTCCATCCTCATGTGAAGCTGAACCACTAGCCATGAACATAGGCCAGGGCCTCAGCCGTTCCTTGCCACTCCGTGTCGTAAATGGCATATTGGCAAGTTTACGCTTCTCCTCAGACGCTTTTAATTTTGATTTTTGGGTCATTTTACTGAACTTTTGTTTTTTGGATTTTACATGACATTGGGCATCGGCCTTGGCAGACGACGTTGATGGCATTTCATCGTCTCGGCCATGACTAGTGGCAGCAGCTTCAGCACGAGGTGGAAGTGGATCTTGATCTTTCCCTATTTTAACCTCCACATTTTTGTTCTCCATTTTTTAATGTGTGGAATTATATGCCAGTAACTATCAATAGCAATGGCCTACTACAATATATACTGCGCACAACTGAAATGCACCACAGGTATGGATGGATAGTATACTTGACGACACAGAGGTAGGTACAGCAGTGGCCTTCCGTACCGTACTGCTATATATAGTATACTGGTGGTCACTGTGTCAGCAAACGGCAAAACTAAAATGCACCACAGGTATAGAATGTAGATGGATAGTATACTTAATGATGACACAGAGGTAGGTACAGCAGTGGCCTTCCGTACCGTACTGCTATATATAGTATACTGGTGGTCACTGTGTCAGCAAACTGCAAAACTAAAATGCACCACAGGTATAGAATGTAGATGGATAGTATACTTAATGACGACACAGAGGTAGGTACAGCAGTGGCCTTCCGTACCGTACTGCTATATATAGTATACTGGTGGTCACTGTGTCAGCAAACTGCAAAACTAAAATGCACCACAGGTATAGAATGTAGATGGATAGTATACTTAATGACGACACAGAGGTAGGTACAGCAGTGGCCTTCCGTACCGTACTGCTATATATAGTATACTGGTGGTCACTGTGTCAGCAAACTGCAAAACTAAAATGCACCACAGGTATAGAATGTAGATGGCTAGTATACTTAATGACGACACAGAGGTAGGTACAGCAGTGGCCTTCCGTACCGTACTGCTATATATAGTATACTGGTGGTCACTGTGTCAGCAAACTGCAAAACTAAAATGCACCACAGGTATAGAATGTAGATGGATAGTATACTTAATGACGACACAGAGGTAGGTACAGCAGTGGCCTTCCGTACCGTACTGCTATATATAGTATACTGGTGGTCACTGTGTCAGCAAACTGCAAAACTAAAATGCACCACAGGTATAGAATGTAGATGGATAGTATACTTAATGACGACACAGAGGTAGGTACAGCAGTGGCCTTCCGTACCGTACTGCTATATATACTGGTGGTCACTGTGTCAGCAAACTGCACAACTGAAATGCACCACAGGTATAGAATCTAGATGGATAGTATACTTAATGACGACACAGAGGTAGGTACAGCAGTGGCCTACTGTACCGTAATGCTATATATTATATACTGGTGGTCACTGTGTCAGCAAAACGCTGCACTGTACTCCTCCTGTATAATATTATACTGGTGGTCCCCAGTCCCCACAATAAAGCAGCACACTGAGCACAGATATGGAGTGTTTTTCAGGCAGACAACGTATACTGGTGGTCACTGTCAGCAAAACTCTGCACTGTACTCCTGCTATATAATACGGCTGCTCCCCAGTCCCCACAATTAAGCAGTGTGAGCACAGATATATGCAGCACACTGAGCACAGATATGGAGCGTTTTTTTCAGGCAGAGAACGGATAACTGGTGGTCACTGATCAGCAAAACTCTGCACTGTACTCCTCCTATATTATACAGCTGCTCCCCAGCCCTCCCCACAATTAAGCAATAGTGCACAATCAAGTTCAACAATAACGGAGAGGACGCCAGCCACGTCCTCTCCCTAACATTTCCAATGCACGAGTGAAAATGGCGGCGACGCGCGGCTGCTTATCTAGAATCCGAATCTCGCGAGAATCCGACAGCGGGATGATGACGTTCGGGCGCGCTCGGGTTACCCGAGCCATACGGGAGAATCCGAGTATGGCTCGGACCTAGTGATGAGCGGATTCGGTTTTACTCGGTTTTACTCGGTTCTCAAAACCGAATCTTATTGGCTCACTGATGTCACGTGTTTTGGATAGCCAATAAGATTCGGTTATGAGAACCGAGTAAAACCGAATCCGCTCAGGTTCGGACCCGTGTAAAAAGAGTGAAGTTCGGGGGGGTTGAACCCGCTCATCACTATTTATAACAAGAATATCACTCGTTAAATCTGCTCCTTAATTTCTTATAACCGCTTATCGCAGAAATAAGAAACTAAACAACGTCAGCATTTACCAATACGGGAACAGAGGCTTCAGACAGGAGCACGTCCCTTTGATGTGTTAGAAGCAAAGTTATTGCTGGCTCCTGATAATGATATTGAGCCTGATTCATAGTTGTGGCCTATGGCTGCGACCATAACGACCATCCGATGTTGCATCTTTGGGTGCAGCACTCAGTGCTGGCAGGAGGCGTCTTTTGTCTTCAGACGCCTCCTGCAACATTAGCATATTTTCGCATTGCTGCTGCGAACTGCGTCCATTTCTGAATCGGAACATAAACTAAGGGCACGTGGGGACACACAACAGTCAAATCAACCGACAAATAATTGCAATTTACATGAAACCTTACAGCAAGACACATGGTTTACCCATACTTGCCTACTTTTGAAAAAGCATTTCAGGGAGATTGTGACAGTAACACCTATCAGTGCGGACATGTACTGCTACATCTGAGAGGCGTGTCATAAAAATGACTGACATACAAATGTAAATGAGCTCCAAAGTTAGTAAGATCTATTTGTTGAAGAAAAGACACTGATATTTTGCAGGATTTGTTCATGTATTGTGTTTTACAAGAGGTTCCATATACTGTAAGTGGCCACAAGTAACCTTATTTAAAATGCATTTAACCATAGGGATCATTGTGCCTTATAACCAATGCAGGGAAATGGCACTGATGTTCCCATTTGAATGTATGTATCTCTAATTTATTTCCCCCCCCCCCAGAATGTAACAGCTACATAATGGGGGTTATGGCCAATCAGGGAGATTGATAGACTATTCAGGGAGTGAGGGAGATTGCTACTATTTCAGGAAGTCTCCTGCAGAATGAGAGAGGGTAGGCAACTATGGGTTTACCCATACTTACCTACATTGTATTTCTCCTCTCCGGGAGAAGTCCGGAGAGGAGACGCTGCAGGTGTCTTCGGGGGGCGGGGCCGGACTGTGACATCACTAAGCCCTGCCCCCACATCGGGAAAATGCCGCGATTCGCGGGTCCGCGGGAAGTGGCGGGACTAAAATGACGCGATCATTTTAGCCCCTTCTCCACCCGACAGACCCGCGAATGCGGAAGGTTATCTCTCCGTCCTGCTCGCATCACTAGGGTGCGAGCAGGATGCGGGAGACCTGCCCAGTCTTCCGGGGGTGCGGGGGGCTACCCCAAAAAACGGGAGCCTCCCGCATCTTCCGGGAGAGTAGGTAAGTATGGGTTTACCCCAGGGATGTGCAGTCAGGGGAGGCAGAGGAGGCAGTGCTTCCCCTGTCATTTATGATTAAAATAATACAAAAAAGATACTTATGACACAGATTTTGTGTCATAAGTATCTGCATTTGCCTTTATATTATTTAAATCATTTGTAGCATGAAAAAAAAAAGAATTCACTGTGTCTGGAGGCACTGCTCTCGGTGCCTCCGGCTGCCAATAAGGGAGGGCTGGAAACGGGGGGTGGGGCCAAACATCGGGCAGTTAAAGCCCATTGAAAAAAGGCCTATATGTGGCACCTAATAGCAGTGCCTCTGTGACAGAAGCGTGCTTTATGCCCACACGAAAGCACGCCCCTGTCACTATGGCTGGTGTGATTGGACAGTGGGAAGGGCAACAAAGCACCTAACTCCCGGGGCTGGCTGACGCGAGCATTAGCTGCCCCCCTTTCCCCCCTGCGAGCTTATACCAGCAGGCGGACGATTATGCACACCCCCAGCTGGAGTTTACAGCCGCGGATGCCGTGGGCGCATCATATGGCGGGAGAGAAGTCCTGCAGCAGAGGTCCCTGCTCTGCTACCCTGTGCTGCTGGGTCCAGCAATGTTACTGCCGCTGCACTTGTCAAACTGACAGGCAGCAGCGCGGGCAATGTGAACAGCACCGGGTTTCAGCGCCGGGGCCTGCCATGTGGTACTTAGCAAGCTGCCGCTGCCGGGTTTCCGGAGGCAGAGCCCCAAGCAGCATTGAAGAAGACCGGGATGGGTAAGGACACTTACAGTCCGCCAGCTGTGGAAACTCCATAGCGGTATGTTGTAACTGCCATGGCCTGGAGGGTCTCTGCTGGAGCTTAGGCTGCATGTGAGAGAGGATGTGTTGTGAAGAGTGGGCTCACCTAAGCAACTCACAGCCAGCCACGAGAGAGTGATCTAAAGTACCAGGAATTTCAGGCTGTAGGTGGACTCCAGATAGCAGCAACCAGAAGGTAATGTAGTGTAACTCTAATCCTAATCCCCCCAGCCTAACCCCAACTCCCCCGAAGGCCTAACCCTAACCCAACCAGCCCCTGCAGCCTAACCCTCCCTCCCCGCAGCCTAACCCTCCCATTCTGCAGCCAGACCCTAACCCTCCCCTCCCACAGCCAGACCCTAACCTTCCCCTCCCACAGCCTATCCCTAACCTTCCCCTCCCGCAGCCTAACCCTAACCTTCCCCTCCCGCAGCCTGACCCTAACCTCCCCTCCCGCAGTCAGTCCCTAACCCTCCCCTCCCGCAGCCTAACCCTAACCTCCCCCTCCCGCAGCCTGACCCTAACCTCCCCCTCCTGCAGCCTAACCCTAACCTTCCCCTACCGCAGCCTGATCCTAACCATCCCCTCCTGCAGTCTAACTCTAACCTTCCCCTCCTGCAGCCTGACCCAAACCTTCTCCTGCCACAGCCAGACCCTAACCCTCCCCTCCTGCAGCCTGACCCTAACTCTCCCCTCCTGCAGCCTGACCCTAAACTCCCCCTCCCACAGCCTGACCCTAACCTCCCCTTCCCGCAGCCAGACCCTAACCTTCCCCTCCTGCAGCATGACCCTAACCCTCCCCTCCCGCAGCCTGACCCTAACCCTCCCCTCCCGCAGCCTGACCCTAACCTCACCCTCCCGCAGCCTGACTCTAACCTCGCCCTCCCGCAGCCTAACCCTAACCTCCCCCTCCCGCAGCCTGACCCCACCCTCACCCTCCCACAGCCTGACCCTACCCTTGCCCTCCCGCAGCCTGATCCTAACCTCCCCCTCCCACAGCCTAACCCTAACCCTTCCTTCCCATAGCCTAACCCTCCCCCTCTCCCCTTCCCCCCAACAGCCTAACCCTCCTCAGCATTCTTACGTTCAGGATTCCGGCGCATGCATTCTGACAGGTGTCAGGATTCCGGCGCTGGTCTCCTGATGGCCGGCATCCGTACTTTGGGATGCCAACTACATCCCACTGATATGATGTTTGTCCTTACTACTACCCCCAACCAGTACCTACCACTACTATGATCACATAGATTATAGATTATTTCTGTTGAAGTGTTGGTAGGGGCATCGGCAGTAACGGGGATTAAGTTGGCGGTTTGTAGGAGTTATCGTCGGTACTCAAAGGACATTTTGACTGCAGTGCCTCACCAGCCACTGACCTCACCGCAAGCCACTGGCTTACCCCATGCAATGGATAAATACAAACGTGGACACATTTGTTGGTGCCCTTTTCATGAAAAATAGAACCCATGTTTTTTACTGAAATAACTTGAAAGTGACAAAAGAAATTGGCATCCAGCATTGTTTAGTCCATATTTAATAGAAATCAGACTTTGCATTAGATTTTTGATTCAACAGAATATTTGCAATAATTAAGCAAATGAAAATGACATGGACAAAAATTATGGAACCCATAGCCTAATATTTTGATGCACAACCATTAGAGACAATAACTGCTATCAAGTGTTCACTGTAGCTCTCAATGAAACTTCTGCACCTGACAACAGGTGGCTTGGTCCACTCTTCCTGAGCAAGCTGATCCAGTTATCCCAGGTTGATGGATGCCTTCTCCAGACCGCATGTTTCAGTTCTTTCCATAGACGTTTGATGGGATTCAGATCAGGATCACAGAAGGCAAATTCAGGACAGTCCAATGTTCTGTTCTCATTCATTCTTGGGTGCTTTTAGCTGTGTGTTTTGGGACTTTATCCTGTTGGAGGACCCATGACCTACGACTGAGACAGTGCTCTCTGAAACTGGGCAATATGTTTCACTCCAAAATGCCTTTGTAGTCTTGATATTTCCTTGTGACTGTTAGGGTCTCCTGCCCTGTGCTGCCACGTCGTCATGGCAACCGGGAGACAAGTGCTAGTGGAGTAACCTGAGCGCAGCTGATACTCCGGTTCGGGTCTTTTGCTGTGCAGTGGTTATAGGCTCTGTGCACGGCAGGGGATCCGGTGCTGGTTTTTGTGCTCACAGTCTGTGAGGTCTGAGTGGGGCGTGGACAGCACCTGCTTTATAAGGCCTCTTTTCAGGGTAAGCAGATGCTGCTGAATCTTTGTTGGTTAGTCAGTTCATGAAAGTTAGCCAGTACTGTGTAGCTTTGTATTTGTTTGTTGCTTACTGCAAATAGGCCTGGGGATTTGGTATTACACTCTGCCAATCCAGACCTAGCAGTAAGACTGGAGTCAGTCGTTTAGCTTGCTGGGGTTCTGTTACTACTCTGTGAACTTAGCAAGTTTGCGGCTGTATTCTAAGACTTGCCTGTCTAATCCTGTCTCACTGTGCTAGGTGTCAGGGGTCAGTTTAGTGGCAGTAAGCTAAAACCTGTGCACTGCAAGTGAGAAATAGGATTGTGGAGACTCTCCTTGTGTCTATCATTCCATCTCTGACCAAGGAGTTTACTGCCACACCCGTTGGTAACCCTTTAGGGTTTTGCTGTTGCCCTTAGCAACAGCATTTCGGGTTCTCTACGTATTAAAACACAACATCTTGCTTTTTCCATCTGTGCAGTTCTAATACAAGGGAGATACCCAGTTCCTTAGCCTCTGGGCTTCTCTATTCACTTTGTGTGTATTTTGTTACCCTATTACCTTCTGTGTACATTATTTCATATTCCCCAGTTTGTCTGTGAGTCCATTTGTTTTGCATAACAGTTCAAACACCAGTACATTCCTGCAGACACTGGAGTGCATAACAGTTCTGACACCAGTACTTTCCTGCAGGCACTGGTGTGCATAACATATTCAGCAGCCAAATACTCCTGTTGAAATTTTGTGGGAATATGGAGCATACCCCTCAAAATACGTTGCAACAGGTGGTCGATCAGGTGCAGGTCCTGACTCGACAATTTAATGATTTGTCCATTAAAATGCACACCTCCCAGGCTGCTGGCGGAGCTCCCGCAGCAGCAGCACCTGCAGGGGTTAAGGAGCCGAAAGTAAATCTCCCGGATCGTTTTTCTGGAGATCGCTCGCAGTTCTTTTGTTTCAAGGAGAGCTGCAAGCTATACTTCCGGCTTAGGCCTCAGTCTTCTGGGTCGGAGATTCAGCGGGTGGGCATAGTGATTTCCTTGCTACAAGGAGACCCACAGGTCTGGGCATATGGGTTGCAGCCTGACTGTCCGTCGCTTAAAAGTGTTGATGCTTTTTTTACGGCACTGGGCATGTTGTATGATGACCCTGACAAGACGGCCTCAGCCGAGGCTCAGATTTCGATCCTTAAGCAAGGGCGAAGGCCAGTTGAGGTTTACTGTACGGAGTTTCGGAGGTTGGCCCATGATACCCAGTGGAATGACCCAGCCCTGAGACACCAGTACCGAAGAGGTCTTTCTAACCAGATAAAGGACCAACTGGTACAATATCCCTTGCCTGATAGCTTGGATCAGCTCATGCAGTTATCCATCCGGGTGGATAGACGGCTGAGAGAGCGTAGGCTTGAAAGGGAGACTGAGATTTCCTTCCTTCCCAAGGGAACCTCAGACTCTGAGGAATTTTCTGAGGAGCCTATGCAGATTGGGGCTACCCGCCTCTCCTCGCGTGAGAAGACGCGGAGGAGACAGCAGGGGTTGTGTTTGTACTGTGGGAATAAAGGTCATGTGGTAGTATCATGCCCAGAAAAGCCGGAAAACTTCAGGGCCTGAGGGTGATGGGAAATATCCTGTCAGGCCAGAAGTCAGAATTTCCCAAGAAGACTTTTATCATTCCGGTGACCTTGAAGATCCTCGGTCAAACTGTCAAAACTGAGGCCTTTGTGGACAGTGGGGCCGACGGGGTTTTTATGGACCGCCAATTCGCCCTGAAACACTCTGTTCCCTTAGTACCCTTGGCATCGGAAATTGAGATTTGTGGGTTAAACGGGGAACCATTATCCCAAGGTAAAATTACCTCTTGCACTAGCCAGATTTCTTTGTTTATTGGAGCCACACACTCTGAAAAATTGTCCTTTTATGTGACTGTCTGTACTTTTGCCCCATTGGTGTTGGGGTTACCCTGGTTAAGGGCCCACAATCCTCAATTTGACTGGGTCTCTGGGGAGATTCTTAGTTGGGGTACTGATTGTTTCAGGAGTTGCTTGAGCCTTCCAGTCAGGCTCTCGCAGCTAAGTTTGCCAGGATTGCCAGGGTGTTATGCAGATTTTGCGGACGTGTTCTCCAAAAAAGTTGCAGAGGTACTACCTCCCCATCGCCCCTATGACTGTGCCATTGATTTGTTGCCAAATGCTAAGCTTCCCAAGAGCAGGTTGTACTCCCTGTCACGTCCTGAGACTCAGGCTATGGCAGAGTACATTCAGGAGAACTTGGCTAAGGGATTTATCAGACCTTCACAGTCTCCAGTTGGGTCGGGGTTCTTCTTCGTGGGTAAAAAGGACGGTTCGTTGCGACCCTGCATCGACTTCAGGGAATTGAACCGTATCACGATTAAAAACTCATACCCACTGCCTCTCATTTCGGTCTTGTTTGACCAGCTTCGTACTGCCACCATTTTTTCTAAGATTGACCTACGCGGTGCGTACAATCTAATCCGAATAAGAGAGGGGGATGAATGGAAGACTGCCTTTAATACCCACTCAGGGCATTATGAATATTTGGTGATGCCTTTTGGGCTCTGTAATGCCCCGGCAGTCTTCCAGGATTTCATGAATGATGTGCTCAGGGAATATTTGGATAGATTCTTAGTTGTATACTTAGATGACATCCTAATCTTCTCCCATTCCCTGGAGGAACATCGGAAGCATGTACGCTTAGTCCTCCAGAAACTCAGAGACCACCGGCTTGGGGCGAAGCTGGAGAAGTGCGAATTTGAAGTTCAGCAAATCGCATTTCTAGGATATATTATCTCCCCAGAAGGTTTCCAAATGGAGGGTTCCAAGGTACAGGCAGTCCTGGATTGGGTGCAGCCCACTAGTTTGAAGGCGCTTCAGCGTTTCCTGGGCTTTGCGAATTTTTATAGACGATTTATCGCTGGATTTTCGTCTATAGTGGCGCCCTTGGTGGCACTCACTAAGAAAGGGGCGGATGTTGCTCACTGGTCTTGTGAGGCTAAAGCGGCTTTTGCCCGTCTCAAAAGGGCATTTGTTTCGGCCAATGTGCTGCGACACCCAGATCCAGAGCGTCCTTTTGTGGTGGAGGTGGATGCCTCTGAGATGGGTATTGGGGCAGTGCTTTCTCAGATGGGAGTGTCTGATAATCGCCTTCATCCCTGTGCTTACTTTTCCCGTAAATTTTCGCCTGCCGAGATGAATTATGACGTGGGTAACCGGGAATTGTTGGCTATTAAGGATGCACTCGAGGAGTGGAGACACTGGCTTGAGGGGGCTAAGTTTGTGGTCTCAATTCTCACTGACCATAAGAATCTGGCATATTTAGAGTCAGCGAAGCGTCTCAATGCCAGACAGGCACGATGGGCTTTGTTTTTTGCTCGCTTTAATTTTTTGATAACATATCGCCCTGGGTCAAAAAACATCAAGGCTGATGCGCTCTCGCGGAGTTTTGCTCCAATCCAGGAGACCACCGAGGAGCCGTTGCCCATTGTTTCCCCATCATGTATTAAAGTGGGCATTACCCAGGACCTCTTATCATTAGTCCTTAGAGCACAGGAGCAGGCTCCTCCAGACCTTCCGGTAGGTCTTTTGTTTGTGCCTCCTAGGTTAAGACAGCGAGTGTTCCTGGAATTCCATGCCAAGAAGTCGGCAGGTCACCCGGGTATTGCCAGAACTCGGGAGTTGCTATCTAGGGCGGTGTGGTGGCCCTCGGTGGCTAAGGATGTGGATCAGTGGGTTCGGGCATGTGACATCTGTGCCCGAAATAAGACTCCTAGAGGGGTTCCTGTTGGCCCATTACATCCACTCTCTATCCCATCTAAGCCATGGACCCACATTTCAATGGATTTTGTGGTGGACTTGCCCAAATCCTCGGGGATGACAGCCATCTGGGTTGTCGTTGACAGGTTTTCGAAGATGGCGCACTTCGTTCCACTGGTTGGGCTGCCATCAGCCAGACGCCTGTCTGAATTATTTATGCTGCATGTTGTGCGTCTCCACGGGTTGCCACTTGATGTGGTCTCTGACCGCGGATCCCAGTTTGTGGCCAAATTCTGGAGGGCATTTTGCTCCGATCTCCAGATTTCTGTCAGCTTGTCGTCAGGCTACCATCCGCAGTCTAATGGGCAGACTGAAAGGGTGAACCAGTCCTTGGAGCAGTTCCTCAGGTGTTATGTCTCCAAGTGTCAGACTGACTGGGTTGCTCATCTGTCCATGGCGGAGTTTGCCTATAACAACGCGGCTCACTCTGCCACAGGGATCTCTCCCTTCCTTTGTGTGTATGGGCATCATCCTAAGGCCAATTCTTTTGACCCCCTGGACTCCACGCCTGGTGGTTCGGGGTCGGCTGTCATTTTTGGTGCACTGGAAGGGGTATGGCCCGGAGGAGCGGTCGTGGGTGCGCAGTTGTGATCTTCATGCCCCCAGACTGATACGCTCTTTCTTCTCGCAGTTCCCCGATAAACCCGGTGGTAGGGGTTCTTTGACCCCTCGTCAGAGGGGGGGGTACTGTTAGGGTCTCCTGCCCTGTGCTGCCACGTCGTCATGGCAACCGGGAGACAAGTGCTAGTGGAGTAACCTGAGCGCAGCTGATACTCCGGTTCGGGTCTTTTGCTGTGCAGTGGTTATAGGCTCTGTGCACGGCAGGGGATCCGGTGCTGGTTTTTGTGCTCACAGTCTGTGAGGTCTGAGTGGGGCGTGGACAGCACCTGCTTTATAAGGCCTCTTTTCAGGGTAAGCAGATGCTGCTGAATCTTTGTTGGTTAGTCAGTTCATGAAAGTTAGCCAGTACTGTGTAGCTTTGTATTTGTTTGTTGCTTACTGCAAATAGGCCTGGGGATTTGGTATTACACTCTGCCAATCCAGACCTAGCAGTAAGACTGGAGTCAGTCGTTTAGCTTGCTGGGGTTCTGTTACTACTCTGTGAACTTAGCAAGTTTGCGGCTGTATTCTAAGACTTGCCTGTCTAATCCTGTCTCACTGTGCTAGGTGTCAGGGGTCAGTTTAGTGGCAGTAAGCTAAAACCTGTGCACTGCAAGTGAGAAATAGGATTGTGGAGACTCTCCTTGTGTCTATCATTCCATCTCTGACCAAGGAGTTTACTGCCACACCCGTTGGTAACCCTTTAGGGTTTTGCTGTTGCCCTTAGCAACAGCATTTCGGGTTCTCTACGTATTAAAACACATCTTGCTTTTTCCATCTGTGCAGTTCTAATACAAGGGAGATACCCAGTTCCTTAGCCTCTGGGCTTCTCTGTTCACTTTGTGTGTATTTTGTTACCCTATTACCTTCTGTGTACATTATGTCATATTCCCCAGTTTGTCTGTGAGTCCATTTGTTTTGCATAACAGTTCAAACACCAGTACATTCCTGCAGACACTGGAGTGCATAACAGTTCTGACACCAGTACTTTCCTGCAGGCACTGGTGTGCATAACAGTGACCTGCACCGATTGAAGGAACCATGCCTGATGCAGCATAGCAGACCTAAAACATAACCAAGCCTCCCCAGTGTTTTGCAGTAGGTTTGGCATTCTTTTCTTTTACAACTTAATTTTTTCATCTGGGAACATAGGGGGTCATTCCGAGTTGATCGCTAGCTGCTTTCGTTCGCTGTGCAGCGATCAGGCAAAAAAACGGCACTTCAGTGCATGCGTATGCGGCGCAATGCGCATGCGCGTTGTACTATTACAATGAACGTTGTAGTTTCACACAAGGTCTAGCGAAGCTTTTCAGTCGCACTGCTGGCCGCAGAGTGACTGACAGGAAGTGGGCGTTCCTGGGTGTCAACTGACCGTTTTCAGGGAGTGTTCGAAAAAACGCAGGCGTGCCTGGAAAAACGCAGGCGTGGCTGGGCGAACACAGGGCGTGTTTGTGACGTCAAAACAGGAACTGAATAGTCTGAAGTGATCACAAGCACTGAGTAGGTCTGAAGCTACTCTGAAACTGCACAAAAAATTTTTGTAGCCGCTCTGCGATCCTTTCGTTCGCACTTCTGCTAAGCTAAAATACACTCCCAGTGGGAGGCGGCATAGCGTTTGCACGGCTGCTAAAAACTGCTAGCGAGCGAACAACTCGGAATGACCCCCCTAGGCATTGTGTCAATATACATTTAAAAAAAATTCCAGTTTGGATTTTTTTATACTGTCTTTTTCAAAAGTAGAGTCCTCCCGGCCCTTCTTCCGTGGCGTCCATTGTCACTCAAAAAGTGTAGGATGGTGTGATAAGACACTGACATACCTTGACTTTGGAGATCACATTGTATCTCTTTGGCGTTTTGCTTTGATCTTTTTTTTTTATATACCATTTTTACCATTCTATTTTTCTGTTTAATCTGGGTCAATTCTCCTCTTGTGGCTGCATCCAGAGCAGTTGCCGACATGGACATGGACTTTAAACATCCTAATAATATTTGCAACTGTAGTCACAGGAACATGAAGCTGCTTGGGAGTGGTCTTATAGAATTTACCTTTAATGTGTTTGTCTATCATTTTCTTTCTTATCTCCTCAGACAACTCCTTTGCTTTCTCCATGTTCAGTTTGTTGCACAAGATGATACCAAACAGCAGACTGACTACTCTTCTCCATTAAACAGGCTGACTGACTGATTAGAAGATTGAAAACATGTGTGATGCTAATTCAAGAAAGCATTTAGTTTGAAATATTAGTATAATCCAATTGTTCATTATCTTTTCTAAGGGGTAGCAACAAATTTGTCCTGGTCATTTTAGAATATCAGTCAGAACTCTGAAATCTATTGTATTCTGGCCTGCAGTAACTCTGGACTGCCAGTGGTGCTTCTGTTGTATCTGGCCTGCAGTACCTCTGGGTGGCCAGAGGTGCTGTTGTCTGAGAGTAGTCCCAGCTAGTGTAATCAGCTGGAACAGGCTACTCTCATAATTAACACTCTACAGCTGCATTCTGTGTTAGGGGCTTGCCCTTGTGTGCTGTAGTGATTGGCCGTGCTTACTTTAAAATGTGTGTTAGCCCTGAGGGTCAGGGTGTTAGGCGCGGCGGTCTGCGACGCTGCTCTGACTGTTGCCGAGCGACGGTCACGGCCGCCGCACCTCCCTCTTCGCCCGCCCGGTGCCTAGCAACGACAGGACGCCGTGCGTGCTGTAGCCGCCGGGTCCCTAGCAACGCTAGGACGCCGGGCGTCCACAGCCGCCGGGTCCATGGCAGCGGGGACGCCACTGGCGGCCCGCGTTCCCCGTTGCCAGATACTGATTTCTCCTGATGAGTTGCTTGTGCAGCAGGGCAGCTGCACGGCAACTATCAATTAGGGTCTGGGGGCTGGTCCTGCTGGCTATCCTGTCATTGGTCAGCAGGTCCTTTTTATTGGAATCAAACACATTGCAGCCTCGCCGGTGATAGCTTCCTGTATGCTGTTCCTGCCCTGCAGAGTTCATTGTCCAGCGTGCTGTTATCTGGTCGATCCTGCTCCCTGTGGTCCTTGAGTCCTTGAGTTCAGAAGCCGGTCCTGCGAATCTTTCCAGTCCTCTACTCGAGTGTACCTGTTACAGTCATCTTGGGGTTCTCGCTCGTTGGGGCTCTCTCCCGGATTCGTGAGTAGTGGCTCCTGCCGCGTCTTGCGGCCTAGGTCGCTGAGTCATTGTGTTTATTTTGTTACTGGTGTTTTGCGGAGGTTTCCGCTCTCACTGTCCTCCCCGGTACACAACGGTGCCGTGTAGGGTGTGGACAGTGGAACCTTTGTTGTTCTTTTTCTTTGGCGGCGTGCCGCACATATATTTAGTTTTAGGTTTCTTAGTAGCCCCTAGCTCTCTGTTTTGTTTAGTTAGAGGTCCCCTTGTTATCATCCCGTCTCGGTTCATGCCTTGTCTCACATTAAGACCTGGGGGCATCGGAGTTGGGCAGACCTAATCCGCCCTTCAAACGCGGCTGCCGGAGGCCCAAGAAACCATAGTCTCGCAGGCGTGAACTGACCACGCGGGTGAAACAACGGAGGTAGGTTGCTAGGGGTTACCATCACACTTGGCCATTGCTTCAGCGTCACGTTCTGGTGCTTTGGAGTTGCTACACTACACCTCTTTGCTCAGAGCACCAAGAACGTAACATTATCACCGCCCTCCCTCTCCCATCCCCAAAAAAAAGAGGTTATCTGTATCTGGGTGGTCTTGAAATTAGGCCTCATGAATCCAGCAGTATTAGGACCGAATCCTAGCCAGCTTTTGGCCAGTCAGATTCAGGAACTCACTCAGATGGTTCAGGATCTTACCCTTCGGGTGAGATCGCAGGAAGATCTTTTACGAGCCTCCCCGGGTATGATTCCTGAACCAAAGATGCATCTTCCTGACCGCTTTTCGGGTAACCAAAAGGATTTTTTTAATTTTAAGGAAGCTTGTAAACTTTATTTTCGTCTGGTACTGAGTCTCAACGGGTCGGGATTGTGATGTCTTTACTTCAAGGCGATCCGCAAACCTGGGCTTTTGGGTTAAAAGCCAATGACGCAGCCTTGCTATCAGTAGATGCCTTTTTTAAGTCCTTAGGCCTTTTGTATAATGACCCTGATAGAGAAGCGTTGGCTGAGAGCCACCTGCGTGCACTTAAGCAGGGAAAAAATCCCGCAGAGGCGTATTGTACCGAATTTCGCCGTTGGTCGAACGACTGTGGCTGGAACGACCTGGCCCTGCGCAGTCAGTTTCGCCTCGGTTTGTCTGAAGTTATTAAAGACAGTCTCCTTCAGTACCCCGCTCCAGAGACTTTAGATAAACTCATGGAGCTTGCTATTAAAACTGATCGTCGTCTCCGAGAGCGGAGGGCTGAAAGAGGAGCTAATTTCAGGCCTAGTCCATGTGTATGCTTTCCCTGAGGACGTCGAGGAGCCCATGCAAATGGGTCTCTCCCGGCTGTCCCCAGAGGATAGAGCCAGAAGGCTAAATTCTGGGCTCTGCTTGTATTGTAGTGGCAAGGGACATATTGCACGTAATTGCCCAAATAAGCAGGGAAACGCTCTGACCAAGTGAATTGTGAGGGGGTTCACTTGGGTCTGCAATTGATCTCCTCTAACGATTCCCTGTTAATTCCTGTAAAAATTTCCTGTGGTAGTCTCAGTTCGTTGGTGTCGGCCTTCGTTGACAGCGGAGCTGCAGGAAATTTTATGGATCTTGTTTGGGCTCAGGCTTTGGGCATTCCGCAGATATCACTATGCACGGTTTGGACGGTGGTCCACTTTCTAATGGGGTAATTACTCATCGCACACTGTTACGATCCTGATGCTCAGGACAGGGGAGATCTTATGTAGTTAGTCCTGAGCACCAAGACGGAATGCTGGGATTGGGAAATGGGAAGGAAATAGCCCCTAGCACCCTAATTACTAGTTGCCATGCAGCTGCCCTGCTGCACGAGCAACCTAATTAACTATTCTTAGCAACGGAGAACGCGGTCCACCTGTGGCGTCCCCGTTGCTATGCACCCGGCGGCCCTGCACGCACGGCGTCCTGCGTTGCCAGGGACCCGGCGGCTATTGTGCACACGGCGTCCTGGTGTTGCTAGGCGCCGTGCGGGGGACAGGGAAGGAGAGAGGCGCGGCGGCCGTGACCGCTGCTCAGTCAGGGCACGGCCGAAGATCGCCGCGCCTAACAGTACCCCCCCCCCTTGAGGAGGGGTTAAAGAACCCCTAGAGCCAGGTTTCTGAGGAAACTCCTGAAAGAAAATCCTCTTCAGCTTGGGAGCATGTAAATCTTTATCCAACACCCAAGATCTTTCTTCAGGGCCATAACCTTTCCAGTGGACCAAAAAATAGAGCCGACCCCGAGAAAGCTTAGAATCTAAAACCTTCTCCACCAAGAACTCTTGTTGCCCCTGAACATCCACCGGAGATCTACCCTGGGAAGTCCTCCGAGGAAATCTCCTGGAAGAAAAATACTGTTTCAAAAGAGAACAGTGAAAAGTATTACCAATTTTGAGAGATCTCGGCAAGCGTAGCCGAAAAGCAACTGGGTTGACCTTCTTAATGATAAGGAATGGTCCAATAAATTTGGGTCCCAATCTAACCGAAGGTTGTCGGAGCTTGATGTTGCGAGTTGACAACCATACCTTATCTACCACCTTAAAAGTGCAAGGACGTCGGAGCCTATCAGAAAATTTCTTTTCTCGGAAGGCAGCTTTTCTCAAGGCAAGGTGCACCTTTCTCCAAATTGTTCTGAGATGGGAGGTTAAGGTCAACGAGGAGACTGGAGAATGAGGAAAAAAAGAGTTGGCTCTAGGATGAAAGCCAAAGACTGAAAAGAATGGGGACTCCTTGGTGGAAGAATGACAAGAGTTATTATAAGCAAATTCGGCTAACGGAAGAAATTCAGACCAATCATTCTGGAGTTTGGCCGAATACAACCGTAAATACTGTTTTAATGACTGGTTAACTCGTTCGGTTTGTCCGTTAGATTGAGGATGGTACCCAGATGTTAAAGAGAGTTTCATATTTAATGAGGCACAAAAACGTTTCCAGAAACGAGCAATGAATTGCGGACCCCGATCAGAGACAATATCCCTGGGCAACCCATGGAGCCTGAACACATGACGGAGAAACAAGACTGCCAACCCTTGAGCAGAGGGTAATCGGGGAAGAGCAATGAAATAATTCATCTTACTAAAATGATCTACTACCACCCAAATGACTCGAAATCTGGCTGAAAGAGGAAGGTCCACCACGAAATCCATGGATATAAGTGACCATGGCCTGAGAGGAACGGCTAAAGGTACGAGTTGCCTGATCGGCAATGAATGAGGAACCTTATGCCATGCACAAACCTGACAGGAATGGACAAATTCCCTTACATCTTTAGAAAGACTAGGCCACCACACCGAGCGAGAGACTAACTCCGAGGTCTTAGTGATACCTGGATGACCAGAGACTTTGTTGTCATGAAACTCAGCTAAAACAGTGCCTCTCAGAAATTCAGGGACAAAGAGATGATCAGCAGGAGTCGGTTTAGGAGCCTGCTGTTGAAGCTGGACTAACTGAGTAAATATATCCTGTGTGAGGCCTGCCCGGATGACAGATGATGGAACTACGGGGGTAGTAGCAGGATGGTTATTGTGAACCGGAAGAAAACAATGTGACAGGGCATCAGCTTTAGTATTTTTGGAACCGGGCCTGAAGGTGATAATAAACCTGAAACGAGAAAAAACAATGCCCAACGTGCCTGCCGAGCATTAAGCCGTTTAGCTGACTCAATATACTGCAGGTTCTTATGGTCAGTAAACACTGTAATAGTATGCCTAGCTCCCTCCAGCCAATGCCTCCACTCCTCGAAAGCCCATTTAACTGCCAGCAATTCTCGATTACCAACGTCATAGTTGGATTCTGCGGAGGAGAATTTCCTGGACATGAAGGCACAAGGGTGTAATTCCTGAGACTCCGGATCTTCCTGAGTTAGGATAGCCCCCACTCCAACCTCTGAGGCATCTACCTCGACTATAAAGGGGAGCTCCGGGTTAGGGTGCCTGAGAACAGGAGCCGAGACAAAGGCCTGTTTTAAGGCCCGAAAGGCAGACTCGGCTGCAGGCGACCAATTGGAAGGGTCCGCTCCTTTTTTAGTCAAAGCTACTATAGGAGCGACCAAATCAGAAAAGGTATGAATGAACCGCCTATAATAGTTTGCAAACCCTAAAAAGCGCTGAATTGCTTTTAAATTTGTGGGTTGCGCCCAATTAAGGATGGCCTGGAGTTTTTTCGGTTCCATGAAAAATCCCTGGGGAGAAATAATATACCCCAAGAAGGACACTTCCGTGATGTGAAAATCACATTTCTCTAGTTTTGCGTATAAATTATTCTCCCGTAGTTTTTGAAGAACCAGATGCACATGGGTAATATGTTGTTCCATAGACTCAGAATAAATCAAAATGTCGTCTAAATAAACGACAACGAACTTTCCAAGAAAGTCACGAAGAACATCATTGATGAGGTCTTGAAATACCGCAGGAGCATTTGACAGCCCAAAGGGCATCACCAGGTATTCATAATGACCCGACTGTGTGCTGAAAGCCGTCTTCCACTCATCCCCAGATCTTATTCGGATGAGATTGTAAGCTCCTCTAAGATCGATTTTTGAGAAGATAACGGCAGAGCGTAACTGATCAAAAAGTACTGAAATCAAAGGCAAAGGGTAGGTGTTTTTAACAGAAATTTTATTCAGAGCCCGAAAATCAATACATGGTCTGAGCGACCCATCTTTTTTCTCAACAAAAAAGAATCCTGCACTCAAAGGAGATTTCGAAGGCCTAATGAAGCCTTTTTTCAGGCTTTCCTGGATATAATTATCCATAGCCGTGGTTTCTGGCCCGGAGAGGGCATATAATCTCCCCTTAGGTAAAGTGGCCCCGGGAACTAAATCTATAGCGCAGTCATAGGACCGATGGGGAGGCAGAACGTCCGCATTACCCTTGGAGAACACATCAGCAAAATCCTGATATTCCAGAGGAATAAGTTCTGGGGTAACTGCCGCAACCCGGACAGGATGGGAAATACACTCCTTAACACAAAAAGGACCCCATTGGGAAATCTCCCCAGACCGCCAATCTAGCCAGGGGTGACCCAAAACTACTGGAACTGCCGGACAATGTGTAAGGTAAAATTCTATTTCTTCTGAATGTAGGGCCCCCACTGTCAGCAATACTGGAGGTGTGCGGTGAGTAATAACCCCATTGGAAAGCGGACCCCCATCCAAGCCGTGCATGGTGATACGTCTATCTAAGGGTATAAGTGGAACGCCTAAAGCCTTAGCCCAAGCTAAATCCATAAAATTTCCTGCAGCTCCACTGTCGACGAAGGCCGACACCAACGAACTGAGGCTGCCAAAGGAAATCTTTACCGGAACTAATAGAGAATTATTAGAGGAGATTAACTGCAGACCCAAGTTAACCCCCTCACAATTCACTTGGTCAGAGCGTTTCCCGGCTTGTTCGGACAGTTACGTGCAATATGTCCCTTACCACCACAATACAAACAAAGACCAGAACTTAATCTTCTGGTTCTATCCTCTGGGGACAGCCGGGAGAGACCCATTTGCATGGGCTCCTCGACGTCCTCAGGAAAAGTATATACACATGGATTAGGCCTAAAAGTTGTTCCTCTTTCAGCCCTCCGCTCTCGGAGACGACGATCAATTTTAATAGCGAGCTCCATGTTTGTCTAGAGTCTCAGGAGCGGGGTACTGAAGGAGACTGTCTTTAATCACTTCCGACAGTCCGAGGCGAAACTGACTGCGCAGGGCCGGGTCATTCCAGCCACAGTCGTTCGACCAACGGCGAAATTCGGTACAATACACCTCTGCTGGATTTTTGCCTTGCTTAAGGGCACGCAGGTGACTCTCTGCTGATGCTTCTCTATCTGGGTCGTCATATAAGAGGCCTAAGGATTTAAAAAAGGCGTCTACTGATAACAAAGCAGCATCATCCGCTCTTAGCCCAAACGCCCAGGTCTGTGGATCACCCTGAAGTAGAGACATTACAATCCCGACCCGCTGAGACTCAGTACCAGAGGAACGGGGCCTTAAAACGAAAATAAAGCTTACAAGCTTCCTTAAAATTAAAAAAATCTTTTTGGTTACCCGAAAAACGGTCAGGTAAATGCATCTTTGGTTCTGGAACCATACTCGGGGGAGGCTCGCAAATGATCTTCCTGCGATCTCACCTGAAGAGTAAGGTCCTGAACCATCTGAGTTAATTCCTGTATTTGGTTAACCAAAAGCTGACTGGGGTTTGGCCCTAAACCTGCCGGATTCATGAGGCCGAATTTCTAGGCCCACCAATACAACGGAAAAAATGAAACCCCTTTTTTTTTTTTTTTGGCCGGTGATAAAGTTACGATCCTGATGCTCAGGACAGGGGAGATCTTATGTAGTTAGTCCTGAGCACCAAGACGGAATGCTGGGATTGGGAAATGGGAAGGAAATAGCCCCTTGCACCCTAATTACTAGTTGCCATGCAGCTGCCCTGCTGCACGAGCAACCTAATTAACTATTCTTAGCAACGGAGAACGCGGTCCACCTGTGGCGTCCCCGTTGCTATGCACCCGGCGGCCCTGCACGCACGGCGTCCTGCGTTGCCAGGGACCCGGCGGCTATCGTGCACACGGCGTCCTGGCGTTGCTAGGCGCCGTGCGGGGGACAGGGAAGGAGAGAGGCGCGGCGGCTGTGACCGCTGCTCAGTCAGGGCACGGCAGAAGACCGCCGCGCCTAACAGTACCCCCCCCCCCCTTGAGGAGGGGTTAAAGAACCCCTAGAGCCAGGTTTCTGAGGAAACTCCTGAAAGAAAATCCTCTTCAGCTTGGGAGCATGTAAATCTTTATCCAACACCCAAGATCTTTCTTCAGAGCCATAACCTTTCCAGTGGACCAAAAAATAGAGCCGACCCCGAGAAAGCTTAGAATCTAAAACCTTCTCCACCAAGAACTCTTGTTGCCCCTGAACATCCACCGGAGATCTACCCTGGGAAGTCCTCCGAGGAAATCTCCTGGAAGAAAAATACTGTTTCAAAAGAGAACAGTGAAAAGTATTGCTAATTTTGAGAGATCTCGGCAAGCGTAGCCGAAAAGCAACTGGGTTGACCTTCTTAATGATAAGGAATGGTCCAATAAATTTGGGTCCCAATCTAACCGAAGGTTGTCGGAGCTTGATGTTGCAAGTTGACAACCATACCTTATCTACCACCTTAAAAGTGCAAGGACGTCGGAGCCTATCAGAAAATGTCTTTTCTCGGAAGGCAGCTTTTCTCAAGGCAAGGTGCACCTTTCTCCAAATTGTTCTGAGATGGGAGGTTAAGGTCAACGAGGAGACTGGAGAATGAGGAAAAAAAGAGTTGGCTCTAGGATGAAAGCCAAAGACTGAAAAGAATGGGGACTCCTTGGTGGAAGAATGACAAGAGTTATTATAAGCAAATTCGGCTAACGGAAGAAATTCAGACCAATCATTCTGGAGTTTGGCCGAATACAACCGTAAATACTGTTTTAATGACTGGTTAACTCGTTCGGTTTGTCCGTTAGATTGAGGATGGTACCCAGATGTTAAAGAGAGTTTCATATTTAATGAGGCACAAAAACGTTTCCAGAAACGAGCAATGAATTGCGGACCCCGATCAGAGACAATATCCCTGGGCAACCCATGGAGCCTGAACACATGACGGAGAAACAAGACTGCCAACCCTTGAGCAGAGGGTAATCGGGGAAGAGCAATGAAATAATTCATCTTACTAAAACGATCTACTACCACCCAAATGACTCGAAATCCGGCTGAAAGTGGAAGGTCCACCACGAAATCCATGGATATATGTGACCATGGCCTGAGAGGAACGGCTAAAGGTACGAGTTGCCTGATCGGCAATGAATGAGGAACCTTATGCCGTGCACAAACCTGACAGGAATGGACAAATTCCCTTACATCTTTAGAAAGACTAGGCCACCACACCGAGCGAGAGACTAACTCCGAGGTCTTAGTGATACCTGGATGACCAGAGACTTTGTTGTCATGAAACTCAGCTAAAACAGTGCCTCTCAGAAATTCAGGGACAAAGAGACGATCAGCAGGAGTCGGTTTAGGAGCCTGCTGTTGAAGCTGGACTAACTGAGTAAATAAATCCTGTGTGAGGCCTGCTCGGATGACAGATGATGGAACTATGGGGGTAGTAGCAGGATGGTTATTGTGAACCGGAAGAAAACAACGTGACAGGGCATCAGCTTTAGTATTTTTGGAACCGGGCCTGAAGGTGATAATAAACCTGAAACGAGAAAAAACAATGCCCAACGTGCCTGCCGAGCATTAAGCCGTTTAGCTGACTCAATATACTGCAGGTTCTTATGGTCAGTAAACACTGTAATAGTATGCCTAGCTCCCTCCAGCCAATGCCTCCACTCCTCGAAAGCCCATTTAACTGCCAGCAATTCTCGATTACCAACGTCATAGTTGGATTCTGCGGAGGAGAATTTCCTGGACATGAAGGCACAAGGGTGTAATTCCTGAGACTCCGGATCTTCCTGAGTTAGGATAGCCCCCACTCCAACCTCTGAGGCATCTACCTCGACTATAAAGGGGAGCTCCGGGTTAGGGTGCCTGAGAACAGGAGCCGAGACAAAGGCCTGTTTTAAGGCCCGAAAGGCAGACTCGGCTGCAGGCGACCAATTGGAAGGGTCCGCTCCTGTTTTAGTCAAAGCTACTATAGGAGCGACCAAATCAGAAAAGGTATGAATGAACCGCCTATAATAGTTTGCAAACCCTAAAAAGCGCTGAATTGCTTTTAAATTTGTGGGTTGCGCCCAATTAAGGATGGCCTGGAGTTTTTTCGGTTCCATGAAAAATCCCTGGGGAGAAATAATATACCCCAAGAAGGACACTTCCGTGATGTGAAAATCACATTTCTCTAGTTTTGCGTATAAATGATTCTCCCGTAGTTTTTGAAGAACCAGACGCACATGGGTAATATGTTGTTCCATAGACTCAGAATAAATCAAAATGTCGTCTAAATAAACGACAACGAACTTTCCAAGAAAGTCACGAAAAACATCATTGATGAGGTCTTGAAATACCGCAGGAGCATTTGACAGCCCAAAGGGCATCACCAGGTATTCATAATGACCCGACTGTGTGCTGAAAGCCGTCTTCCACTCATCCCCAGATCTTATTCGGATGAGATTGTAAGCTCCTCTAAGATCGATTTTTGAGAAGATAACGGCAGAGCGTAACTGATCAAAAAATACTGAAATCAAAGGCAGAGGGTAGGTGTTTTTAACAGAAATTTTATTCAGAGCCCGAAAATCAATACATGGTCTGTCTGAGCGACCCATCTTTTTTCTCAACAAAAAAGAATCCTGCACTCAAAGGAGATTTCGAAGGCCTAATGAAGCCTTTTTTCAGGCTTTCCTGGATATAATTATCCATAGCCGTGGTTTCTGGCCCGGAGAGGGCATATAATCTCCCCTTAGGTAAAGTGGCCCCGGGAACTAAATCTATAGCGCAGTCATAGGACCGATGGGGAGGCAGAACGTCCGCATTACCCTTGGAGAACACATCAGCAAAATCCTGATATTCCAGAGGAATAAGTTCTGGGGTAACTGCCGCAACCCGGACAGGATGGGAAATACACTCCTTAACACAAAAAGGACCCCATTGGGAAATCTCCCCAGACCGCCAATCTATGGTGGGATTATGAAAGGCAAGCCAGGGGTGACCCAAAACTACTGGAACTGCCGGACAATGTGTAAGGTAAAATTCTATTTCTTCTGAATGTAGGGCCCCCACTGTCAGCAATACTGGAGGTGTGCGGTGAGTAATAACCCCATTGGAAAGCGGACCCCCATCCAAGCCGTGCATGGTGATACGTCTATCTAAGGGTATAAGTGGAACGCCTAAAGCCTTAGCCCAAGCTAAATCCATAAAATTTCCTGCAGCTCCACTGTCGACGAAGGCCGACACCAACGAACTGAGGCTGCCAAAGGAAATCTTTACCGGAACTAATAGAGAATTATTAGAGGAGATTAACTGCAGACCCAAGTGAACCCCCTCACAATTCACTTGGTCAGAGCGTTTCCCGGCTTGTTCGGACAGTTACGTGCGATATGTCCCTTACCACCACAATACAAACAAAGACCAGAACTTAATCTTCTGGTTCTATCCTCTGGGGACAGCCGGGAGAGACCCATTTGCATGGGCTCCTCGACGTCCTCAGGAAAAGTATATACACATGGATTAGGCCTAAAAGTTGTTCCTCTTTCAGCCCTCCGCTCTCGGAGATGACGATCAATTTTAATAGCGAGCTCCATGAGTTTGTCTAGAGTCTCAGGAGCGGGGTACTGAAGGAGACTGTCTTTAATCACTTCCGACAGTCCGAGGCGAAACTGACTGCGCAGGGCCGGGTCATTCCAGCCACAGTCGTTCGACCAACGGCGAAATTCGGTACAATACACCTCTGCTGGATTTTTGCCTTGCTTAAGGGCACGCAGGTGACTCTCTGCTGATGCTTCTCTATCTGGGTCGTCATATAAGAGGCCTAAGGATTTAAAAAAGGCGTCTACTGATAACAAAGCAGCATCATCCGCTCTTATCCCAAACGCCCAGGTCTGTGGATCACCCTGAAGTAGAGACATTACAATCCCGACCCGCTGAGACTCAGTACCAGAGGAACGGGGCCTTAAACGAAAATAAAGCTTACAAGCTTCCTTAAAATTAAAAAAAATCCTTTCGGTTACCCGAAAAACGGTCAGGTAAATGCATCTTTGGTTCTGGAACCATACTCGGGGAGGCTCGCAAAAGATCTTCCTGCGATCTCACCCGAAGAGTAAGGTCCTGAACCATCTGAGTTAATTCCTGTATTTGGTTAACCAAAAGCTGACTGGGGTTTGGCCCTAAACCTGCCGGATTCATGAGGCCGAATTTCTAGGCCCACCAATACAACGGAAAAAATGAAACCCCTTTTTTTTTTTTTTTTGGCCGGTGATAAAGTTACGATCCTGATGCTCAGGACAGGGGAGATCTTATGTAGTTAGTCCTGAGCACCAAGACGGAATGCTGGGATTGGGAAATGGGAAGGAAATAGCCCCTAGCACCCTAATTACTAGTTGCCGTGCAGCTGCCCTGCTGCACGAGCAACCTAATTAACTATTCTTAGCAACGGAGAATGCGGTCCACCTGTGGCGTCCCCGTTGCTATGCACCCGGCGGCCCTGCACGCACGGCGTCCTGCGTTGCCAGGGACCCGGCGGCTATCGTGCGCACGGCGTCCTGGCGTTGCTAGGCGCCGTGCGGGGGACAGGGAAGGAGAGAGGCGCGGCGGCTGTGACCGCTGCTCAGTCAGGGCACGGCCGAAGACCGCCGCGCCTAACACACACCTCCAGTACAACTGACAGTGGGGGCCCTACATTCGGAGAAAATCGAGTTCTATCTTACCCATTGTCCGGCTGTTCCTGTCGTTTTAGGTCACCCCTGGTTTGCCTTTCATAATCCCACCATAGATTGGCGGTCTGGGGAGATTTCCCGATGGGATTACTTTTGTGTTAAGGAATGTATTTCCCGTACAGTCCGGGTCGTGGCTGTCACCACAGAGCTTATTCCTTTGGTATATTAGGACTTTGCCGACGTTTTTTCCAAAAGTAATGCGGATATTCTGCCTCCTCATCGGTCCTATGACTGCGCCATTGACCTAGTTCCCGGTGCCTCTCTGCCCAAAGGGAGACTATATGCCCTGTCTGGCCCGGAAACTACGGCAATGGATGATTATGTACAGGAGAGCCTGAAAAAGGGCTTTATTAGGCCCTCGAAATCCCCATTGAGTGCAGGATTCTTATTTGTTGAGAAAAAAGATGGGTCGCTCAGACCATGTATTGATTATCGGGCGTTGAATAAGATTTCTGTAAAAAACACCTACCCCTTGCCACTGATTTCGGTACTGTTTGATCAGCTCCGTACTGCCATCATTTTCTCCAAAATCGATCTTAGAGGGGCTTACAACCTCATCCGAATAAGATCTGGGGATGAGTGGAAGACGGCTTTCAGCACACAGTCGGGACATTATGAATACCTGGTAATGCCATTTGGTCTATCTAATGCTCCTGCTGTATTTCAGGATCTCATTAACGACGTCCTTCGCGACTTTCTAGGAAAGTTCGTAGTCATTTATTTAGACGACATTTTGATTTACTCAGAGTCCTCTGAACAACATATTATCCATGTGCGACTGGTCCTTCAGAGGTTACGGGAGAATCATTTGTACGCCAAACTGGAGAAATGTGATTACCACATCACAAAAGTGTCCTTCTTGGGGTATATTATTTCTCCAAAGGGGTTTTACATGGAACCAAAGAAACTCCAGGCAATCCTAAATTGGACACAACCTACAAACTTAAAGGCAATCCAGAGCTTCTCAGGGTTTGCAAATTATTATAGGCGTTTTATTCATAGCTTCTCGGATTTAGTTGCTCCTATTGTGGCGTTGACTAAAAAAGGAGCGGACCCTTCCAATTGGTCGCCTCAAGCCAAGTCTGCCTTTTTGGCCTTAAAACAGGCCTTTGTCTCAGCTCCAGTACTTAGACACCCTAACCCAGATATCCCCTTTATTGTCGAGGTGGATGCCTCAGAAGTTGGAGTGGGAGCCATCCTTTCTCAGGAAGACCCGGAGTCTCTGGAATTACACCCATGTGCCTTCATGTCCAGAAAATTCTTCTCCGCAGAATCCAACTATGATGTTGGTAATCGAGAATTGCTGGCAGTTAAATGGGCCTTCGAGGAGTGGAGGCACTGGCTGGAAGGAGCAAGGCATACCATTACTGTGTTCACTGACTACAAGAACCTGCAGTATATTGAGTCAGCTAAACGGCTAAATGCTCGACAGGCACGTTGGGCGCTGTTTTTTACTCGATTCAGGTTTATCATCACCTTCAGGCCCGGTTCCAAGAATACGAAGGCTGATGCCCTGTCACGTTGTTTTCTTCCGGTTCACAATAACCACCCGGCTACTACCCCCATTGTCTCATCATCCGTCATCCGGGCTGGCCTCACACAGGACTTATTTACACAGCTAGTCCAGCTTCAGCAGTAGGCTCCCAGTATCATTCCTGCGGATCATCTCTTCGTCCCTGAATTTCTGAGAGGCACTGTTCTAGCTGAAATTCATGATTATAAGGTTTCTGGTCATCCGGGTATTACTAAAACCTTGGAGCTAATCTCTCGCTCAGTGTGGTGGCCTAATCTTTCTAAGGACGTAAGGGAATTTGTCCTTTCTTGTCAGGTTTGTGCTCAGCACAAGATATCCCGATCGTTGCCGTTTGGGCAACTCATGCCTCTAGCCATCCCTCTCAGGCCATGGTCACATATTTCCATGGATTTTGTGGTCGACCTTCCTCTTTCAGCTGTATTCCGGGTCATTTGGGTGGTAGTAGACCATTTTAGTAAGATGGCCCACTTCATTGCTCTTCCCCGATTACCTTCCGCTCAAGTTTTGGCAGTTTTGTTTCTCCGCCATGTCTTCAGGCTCCATAGTTTACCCGAGGATATTGTCTCTGACCGGGGACCACAATTCATTGCCCGTTTCTGGAAACGTTTTTGTGCCTCATTAAATATGGAACTCTCTTTAACATCTGGATACCATCCTCAGTCTAACGGACAAACTGAACGGGGTAATCAGTCATTAAAACAGTATTTACGGCTGTATTCGGCCAAACTTCAGAATGATTGGTCTGAATGTCTTCCTTTGGCCGAGTTTGCCTATAATAACTCTTGCCATTCTTCCACCAAGGAGTCTCCTTTCTTCTCGGTCCTGGGCTTTCATCCTAGAGCCAATTCCTTTTATCCTCATTTTCCAGTTTCTTCGTTGACCTTAACTTCCTGTCTCAGAATGATTTGGAAAAAGGTGCACCTTGCCCTTAAGAAGGCTGCCTTCCGAGAGAAAAACTTTTCAGATAGGTTCCGACGCCCGTGCACTTTTAAGGTGGGATATAAGGTGTGGTTGTCAACCCGTAACATCAAGCTCCGACAACCCTCGGCTAGATTGGGACCCAAATTTATTGGACCGTTTCTTATAGTAAAAAAGTCAATCCTGAGGCTTTTCGGCTACGGTTGCCTAAATCACTCAAAATTGGCAACACTTTTGACTGCTCTCTTCTTAAGCAATATATTTTTTCCAGGAGATTCCCTCGGAAGACTTCCCAGGGTAGACCTCCGGTGGATGTTCAGGGGCAACAGGAGTTCCTGGTGGAGAAGGTTTTAGATTCCTAAATTTCTCGGGTCCGGCTTTATTTTTTGGTTCACTGGAAAGACTATGGCCCAGAGGAAAGGTCTTGGGTCCTGGATAAGGATTTACATGCCCCTAAACTTAAGAGATTATTCTTTCAGGAATTTCCTCAGAAACCCGGCTTTAGGGGTTCTTTAACCCCTCCTCAAGGGGGGGGGTACTGTTAGGCGCGGCGGTCCGCGACGCCGCTTCGACTATTGCGGAGCGACGGTCACAGCCGCCGCACCTCCCTCTTTGCCCGCCCGGCGCCTAGCAATGCCAGGACGCCGTGCGTGCTGTAGCCGCCGGGTCCCTGGCAACGCTAGGACGCCGGGCGTCCACAGCTGCCGGGTCCATGGCAAGAGGGACGCCACTGGCGGCCTGCGTTCCCCGTTGCCAGATACTGATTTCTCCTGATGAGTTGCTCGTGCAGCAGGGCAGCTGCACGGCAACTATCAATTAGGGTCTGGGGGCTGGTCTTGCTGGCTATCCTGTCATTGGTCAGCAGGTCCTTTTTATTGGAATCAAACACATTGCAGCCTCGCCGGTGATAGCTTCCTGTATGCTGTTCCTGCCCTGCAGAGTTCATTGTCCAGCATGCTGTTATCTGGTCGATCCTGCTCCCTGTGGTCCTGAGTCCTTGAGTTCAGAAGCCGGTCCTGCGAATCTTTCCAGTCCTCTACTCGAGTGTACCTGTTACAGTCATCTCGGGGTTCTCGCTCGTTGGGGTTCTCTCCCGGATTCGTGAGTAGCGGCTCCTGCCGCGTCTTGCAGCCTAGGTTGCTGAGTCCTTGAGTTTATTTTGTTACTGGTGTTTTGCGGAGGTTTCCGCTCTCACTGTCCTCCCCGGTACACGACGGTGCCGTGTAGGGTGTGGACAGTGGAACCTTTGTTGTTCTCTTTCTTTGGCGGCGTGCCGCACATATATTTAGTTTTAGGTTTCTTAGTAGCCCCTAGCTCTCTGTTTTGTTTAGTTAGAGGTCCCCTTGTTATCATCCCATCTCGGTTCACGCCTTGTCTCACATTAAGACCTGGGGGCATCGGAGTTGGGCAGACCTAATCCGCCCTTCAAACGCGGCTGCCGGAGGCCCAAGAAACCATAGTCTCGCAGGCGTGAACTGACCACGCGGGTGAAACAACGGAGGTAGGTTGCTAGGGGTTACCATCACACTTGGCCATTGCTTCAGCGTCACGTTCTGGTGCTTTGGAGTTGCTACACTACACCTCTTTGCTCAGAGCACCAAGAACATAACACAGGGCCAGTTATAGCCAGTTAGCAAGTATAGTTTGCCGGTGACAGTTTCTAGTTCCTGTTAGTCTTGTCCTGTTCCTGTATCCTTGCCGTAGCCGGAATCCTGTGCCTTGTCTGCACCATATTTCAGGGAATGTTACCCTTGCCATTGATGTGTTTTTCCAGGTGAAGTTAACCTGCTTCTCTGTTGCTTTGTTCATTCATCTACAATATTATCAAGTTATCCTGTATGCCTTTCCTGAAATTCTGTCAGAATACAATTTTATTTAGAATTATCATCCTAGCATCTGTTGTCTGTTCTAGCCCAGCAGTTATTCCTGTCTTGTAGTTCACCTGTCTGACCTTATAGACAGGTGAACCATAACAATATATTTGTAGAATAAGCAATAATTTACCTTTTTTCCACAGTTTTTCTTTATTCTATGAAATAGCAATGGCATGCATATATACATGATGCAATATATTTTATATGCAATCACTAATCAGGAGGAGTGAAGCATATTTTCAATAAACTAAGATTAATAACATATTGTCCACATTGGTAGGTCACAAACAGCTGAGCAAGGTACCAGAGCTCCTCAGCACAGAAAGCATTCAACTCAGTGGCGGAACTAGCAAGCGGTGGGCCCAGGTGCGACAAAATGCTTTGCCACCCCCCATTCCCCCCATCCCATCCAAGTCCACCCCCTCACCCCTTGAGAGGATCTGGTGAGGGGGACCTGCTCAGGGCCAGAGAAATGGATACCTAGCAACAGTGCCGTAACTAGACATTTTAGCACTGTGTGCAAGAAACGGCATCGGAGCCCCACCCCTGCATGCAAAACAGGGGCAGTGCGCGCAAAAATACATAGTGGCGTGGCTTCGCGGGGAAGGGGTGTGGCCACAAAATAATACCAATTCCTAAAACGGTGCACAGTAGTCTCCATTCTTCAAATTACGCCGCACAGTAGCACCACTACACCAGGTAGAGACCCTTTTACACCTTACAGCGAACAGATTCCTCTTTTTACACATTACGGCAGACAGCGTCCCCTTTTTACACATTACGGCAGACAGCGTCCCCCTTTTTATACATTACGGCAGACAGCGTCCCCTTTTTACACATTACGGCAGACAGCGTACACTTTTTACACAAAGCGGCAGACAGCGTGCCCTTGTTACACATTACGGCAGACAGCGTGCCCTTGTTACACATTACGGCAGACAGCGTGCCCTTGTTACACATTACGGCAGACAGCGTGCCCTTGTTACACATTACAGCAGACAGCGTGCCCTTGTTACACATTACGGCAGGCAGATTCCCCCTTTTTACACGTTGCGGTAGGCAGTCCCCAGTTTTTACACATTGCGGCAGGCAGATTCCCCATTTTTACACATTATGGCGGCAGATTCTCCCTTTTTACACATAGCGGCCGGCAGATTCCCCATTTTTACACATTGCGGCAGGCAGATTCCCCATTTTTACACATTGCGGCAGGCAGTCCCCCCTTTTTACACATTGCGGCAGGCAGTCCCCCATTTTTACACATAGCGGCAGGCAGTCCCAACAAATAAAGAAAGAAAGAGACAGAAAGAATTAAAGAAAGAAAGAGACAGAAAGAAAGAAAGAAAGAAAGAAAGAAAGAAAGAAAGAAAGAAAGAAAGAAAGAAAGAAAGAAAGAAAGAAAGAAAGAAAGAAAGAAAGAGAAAGAAAGAAAGTAGAATCATACTTACCCTCTCCGCTGGCTCAGGCTCCTCGTGCAGCTTGACGATTCCCGGGCAGTAGACGAGGTGGAGGAGGGAGCCGCAGCAGCGCTGTGTTATTGGTGGAGGCGCTGCTGCTGCTGCCCCCCTGCTTCACAATAGGCTGATCTAGGAAGACAGCCTATAGTGAAGCAGAGGGGCAGCAGCAGCAGTGCCTCCACCAGTAACAAAGCGCTGCTGCGGCTCCCTCCTTCACCTCCGTCCTCCTCCTTCCCCCGTCCGTGCCGCTGCTCTTCTCCTCTGTGGGCGGCTGTGCGCTGCGGGCAGCGGTTGCCCGCAGCGCACAGCGGCATGTAATGAGTCAGTTTGACTCATTACATGCTTGGGCCCCTGGACAGAGGCGGGCCCCAGTGCAACGCACTGCTTGCCCTGCCGGGTGTTCCGCCTCTGATTCAACTATGAAGGGCAGGGCTGACAGAGTTTGTATTAACACTGGCTAGCCTCCTCTCCTCCCAGTAGTCACTCCAGCCAACCACCTCATCATGGAGGAATGTATCACACCTTTAAGCGAAATAAAATGGAGAAGTTGCCCATAACAACCAATTAGCTTTGAACTGGTATTTCTTAGCCTGTGCTAGATAACTGACAATAGCTGATTGGTTGCTTTGGGCAATCTATCCATTTGACGTCTCTCCAAAGCTTGATACATTTTCCCTCATGGGAGAAAAGGCCAAGGAGGAGTAACCACAACTCGCATGTTCTGGGGCATGACGTGACCATCAATTTTCTTTGGCGCCCATTTCAATTTTAAAGTACAACTTGTGGACATGAAAGAAAAATCAATAATCACGAACTGACAAGTTTTACACCCTCCACACATCAAACAAGTTGTACTCTGGCAATATTTGTTGAAATGCTTGAGAGTGGCCCTGTGGTGGACCAATTCCACATCTCAATAGTAGGGAGCAACATATCCATAATCAGGTCAAGAACCATGTCAATGTTCCCATAGCATCACTACAGCCCCTTTACAGTGCAGAGCCTACTACAAGACTAACATGTTTTGTATTGGGGGCATATAAGGATACCAGGGGATCCTCAGCATCATCCAAACGGCCAGCGAAGACAAGATATTTACTATTCTTAATAGCATGATGACTAGTGAGGGTAAAAGCACAGTCGCAGGATATGAGGATCACCATTCCGGGCTTCTTATGTTGCAGAGTAGCAGTATAACAATGGGGGTACATAGGGTTATAAAAAAAGGGGAGGGGAAACTGCTGCAAAGTGGATTTACTGCACAGCCACACTGTGAGCCCCTGCTATAATCCGGCTCTGTCCATGGCTTACCAAACAGATGATAATGATGTACATGTCTGCTCTCCTGACCCCTTCCCTCCCAGCCAGTCATGCTGAGCAGTGGGGGATTCAGGACCCCTTGTCATTATGTGGGAAGTGACAGCTGGGGGATTGGACCTTCTAGTCCAGCAGACAGCCTTAGATATTCAGAATTCACTGAGGGCAGGAACAAACTAGCAACGCTGCAGCTATCCTTCAGGTCTTCAACACAGATGGAATACATTTTTGTTTGTTTTTGATATACAAGGCCTTCTGGGATGTTCCACATCCTCACAACTGTCACTAAATCTTTTGTGTCACTCAAATATACATACATGTGACATATAAACTGCCCCTTAAGCCTCGGTTAGCATACAGAAAGATTCCGTAGGCGTTTTGTTTAATTAATTTTTTTTTAACATGTTGCTCTTCTTTTGAACTAAGGGGCTAATTCAGACCTGATCAGTGCTGTGCGCGTTCGCACAGCAACGATCATGCCTGAACTGCGCATACATCAGCGTCACAGTGCACAGGCGCATGCCAGACAGCCGAAGGATGTCTTTAGCTATCGATCGCCTCTGCCTGATTGACAGGCAGAGGCGGTCACTGGGCGGGAGGGGGCATGACGTCACACGCAGCCGCTGCGATCCAGGCAATGACGAGTAGCTCCCGGCCCGCGTGCAGGAGGTGCGCTGGCCGGAAGCTACTCCTGAAGTACAAAAGCATTGCCGCCGTGCGATGCTTTTGTACTTCTGCGACATGCGGGACGGGCTAACCCTGTGCTGGCCGCCCCCCCCCCCCCCTGCATGTCAGTGTGCCTGATCTTAGCTGTGCTAGATTTACGATCAACTCTGAATCACCCACTAAGTATTTTTACAATGCACAGGAAACACTGTGTGACAGCAAACTATCTGTGCAAGAGGCGTGGAATTTGCAAAATGTTTTGGGATAATCCAAGGTCAGTGTTCCTCCACTTCCTTTTAACTTACGCATTATGGTTTATTTTTTACAAGTACATTGTTATTTAATAGCTACACCTCGTATTGTATCTGTCTGTCCTGTCTGTGTTCTATATTCGGTGTCTGGCTGTGCTGTCTGTGTTCCATACTCTGTTTCTGCCTGTCTTGTCTGTGCTCCATATCCTTAGTGTCTGCCAATCCTGTCTGTATTCCATATCCATGTCTGCCTGTCCTGTCTACTAAATTTTGTTTCTGCCTGTTCTGTCTGTATTCCATATCCGGTGACTCCCTGTCCTGTCTGTGTTCCTTACCCCTGTGTCTGCCTGTCCTGTCTGTGTTCCATACCCTAAGGGGTAAATTTACTAAGATAGGGGAGTTCAATTTAAGATGGGATGTTGCCCATAGCCAGTGGCGTAACTAGAAATTTCTCTCCCCCAAGGCAAAAAATTCTCTGGCGCGCCTCCCTCCCCTCCATAATTGGCACAAAAAAAGTGAAGATGCGCGCGTGAATTCTTCACAGATGCGTCACAAATAGGTCTTATTGCTGAATCAAACAGGTAATTGCAACTGCTTGATTCAGCAATAAGACCTATTTGTGACACGTGCTTTTTTACTACTTTTTTTTATTAAATGATATCCTGATAAGAAGATACTCCCTTCTGTGAAGAATTCAAAGAGGATTTTATGTACCTGATTGAAAGATTAATACAGGGATGTATACAAGTACCTTTAATTGATTGATTGATTATCTTGCACATATTCACTGGCCCCTGACAGCCTCCGCGCCATCTGTAACTCAACAAGTGCGGCAGCGGCGGCAATATCTTCCCAGGCAGCAGGACTCAGGAGTCGCGGGAAGGGACTGCGCCGCAGGTCGTAGCTCACCCTGCCCTGACAGCCTGCGGAGCGCACTTACCAAGAGAGCGGCAATAGCAGCAATGTCTTCCTGACTATGTCCGTCTCCTCCTCACTCGGTCTCCGTGAGTCCATTCCATGCCAAGTACCCACTCTCCCTCAGTCACACACATATACATAAAGCCGCCCGCAACTCACCAGAGGCTCCACACTCACATCAGTCTAAATCTATCTGTCAGCCAGGCTGCCAAGCCAAGCTTGTCACTCAAACTCCTCCAAAGTGGCGGCGCCTCCATGCCACGGCAGGGTCTGCGGGGGCAGTAGTAACGCCACTGCCCATAGAAACCAATTAGATTCTACTTCTCATTTATCTAGCACCTTCTAGAAGATAATACCTGGAATCTGACTGGTTGCTATGGGCAACATCCCATCTTAAATAGAACTCCCATCTAAGTGAATTTTCATCTTAAGGTTGGTACACACTGATAGATATATCTGCCGGTCAATTGATCAGCAGATATATATATGGACGGATTGGGCAGTGTGTTGAGCATACACACTGCCCGATCCGTCGGGGACTGATGTCATGAACTGGGCGGGCGTGTACACACGGCCGCCTAGTTCAGCTGTCAATCACCACCGGCTGTCACAGCATGTGTACGGGCGGTCGGCCGACCGCCCGTACACACACAGCGACACGCCATTATACCGGTAGATAAAGTGTCCGTCGGCTGTACTGCGGGGCCGACATGATATGTCTGTGAACGACGGAGTTCACAGACATATCGCCCGTACACACTGGCCGACGGAGCCGCGATATATCGGCCAGTGTGTACTAGAGATGAGCAGGTTCGGTTCTCCGAGATCCGAACCCCCCCGAACTTCACCTATTTTACACGGTTCCGAGGCAGCCTCGGATCTTCCCGCCTTGCGCGGTTAACCTGAACGCGCCTGAACGTCATCATCCCGCTGTCGGATTCTCGCAAGATTCGTATTCTATATAAAGAGCGATGCGTCGCCTCCATTTTCACTCGTGCATTGGAGATTGAACGGAGAGGACGTGGCTGCGTTCTCTTCCTGAAAAGCTCCGTAATCTGTGCTCAGTGTGCTGCAAATATCTGTGCTCAGTGTGCTGCAAATATCTGTGCTCAGTGTGCTGAAAATTTCTACGTTTTCTGCCTGAACATGCTCCATATCTGTGCTCAGTGTGCTGCATTGTGGGGACTGGGGACCACCAGTATATAATTATAGTAGTACAGTACATTAGGCCATTGCTGTATCTTGCAGCTCTGTGTCAAGTATACTATCCATATCTGTGCTGCATTATTGTGAGCAGTATATAGTAGTACAGTGCAGCATTTTGGTGACCAGCAGTATACATATAGTACAGTACAGTAGGCCTTTGCTGTATCTTGCAGCTCTGTGTCAAGTATACTATCTCTGTGCTGCATTATTGTGAGCAGTATATAGTAGGACAGTGCAGCATTTTGGTGACCAGCAGTATACATATAGTACAGTACAGTAGGCCATTGCTGTATCTTGCAGCTCTGTGTCAAGTATACTATCTCTGTGCTGCATTATTGTGAGCAGTATATAGTAGGACAGTGCATCATTTTGGTGACCAGCAGTATACATATAGTACAGTACATTAGGCCATTGCTGTATCTTGCAGCTCTGTGTCAAGTATACTATCTCTGTGCTGCATTATTGTGAGCAGTATATAGTAGGATAGTGCAGCATTTTGGTGACCAGCAGTATACATATAGTACAGTACAGTAGGCCATTGCTGTATCTTGCAGCTCTGTGTCAAGTATGCTATCTCTGTGCTGCATTATTGTGAGCAATATATAGTAAGACAGTGCAGCATTTTGGTGACCAGCAGTATACATATAGTACAGTACAGTAGGCCATTGCTGTATCTTGAGGCTCTGTGTCAAGTATACTATCTCTGTGAGTAGAAAAAGACCACCTTTCTGTCAAAGTGACAGTTACTCCACCCCCTTTCTCCTAGGCTCCACCCCCTTTAATATTAAATGATAGTGTTTGATATCGCTTTATATAAAATTTTATATTAAATTTTATAGTGTTCGATATTAAACCGTATTAAAAGATAATGACTTTGAAAAGAGTGTCACGTAACACCAGTCGCAGAATGCGCAATAAAACTGTATCACAAACCAGCTTGTGATGAAAAAATTGACTTTAACAAGCTGTACACTTTCAAAACATTACAGTGTTATAGTTTACATGTTATAGTTCACACATTCCAACAATTTAAACGTCACGCTTGGTACACATGGTACAGCTTTAAAAAGCATAATGACTAATGACCATGCCCATTTTCTTAGATGCACGGAAGCATCACACATGGCACTGATTTAAAAAACATTGATTTTAATGACCATGCATGATTAATGATGACAGCACAATTTAAAAATCCACAGATCTACGGACTACCGTGACAAAACAAATTCAAAAGTCTTAGAACTACAGAATACCAAACTTGTAACAAAGACATCTGGTTATTAAATCAGCGTGTTATCTCTGTAGAAGAACATTAGCGCCACCTACAAGGCTATGTGTTGACTCAAAATGACAGTGCTTTTAAATAAATATATATATATCCCTTATCCAAAATGCTTGGGACCAGAGGTATTTTGGATATCGGATTTTTCCATATTTTGGAATAATTAGATACCATAATGAGATATCATGGTGATGGGACCTAGATCTAAGCACAGAATGCATTTATGTTACATGTACACCTTATACACACAGCCTGAAAGTAATTTTAGCTACAAATCAGTAATCCGGTTGGGGATAATGCTACCTTGTACCAAGTTTACACCTTGTAAAGGTGAGGGCGTTCGTACATCCATATCACCTACTGGATATTTATGGAATCATAAAATAATTTGTTGTCATGTACAATAGTTCATAAGAACTTCTGTATAAGGCTTTTTATGAATTAATTTTGTTATTAAATAATTTTATTCTAATTGTTTGTTTGGGTGACTTTTTGGTGAGTTGTTATCCACTGTAGGAATCCAGAAAACCTCATCTTCTACAGTATAAGATATATCCATTTGGAAGGACTTCCGTTCAATCTATACAAGAACTTTAGAGCACTCAGGAATTGTTTTTTCTGTATATATATATATATATATATATATAAGTATTTGGTATGTTTTTGAAGCGCTGAGTACGACGTGTAAGGTACCGCTAACAGATTATATCTTCATTGTAACTGAAAAGAATTATCACATTTACTAATTTATAAACCAAAGTTTATATGCTTAAAAACCCCGCCCCAGCATCTTAGAAATGTGGGCCGGCATACCACAGGTTGGTGGGGGCCATCTGGCTCACAGCCATGACTATAAGAATAGGACACAGCTCTGAAGTGGGACAGAGCTCTGAGAAGGAATTTCAACCGACGTTGCATCGCTATACACACGTGAAGGCATTATGGTAAGTATTATTATTATTATGCAGGGTTGCAGATTAAATATTTGGTAATAGTGTCATCTAACGGCGCATTATCATGTTGCAGGTGTGGGTCATGCAGATGCAATAGGCTATCTCATATTTATACAAATTGCATATTTTTTATTTTACAAATATAGCTGTGAATTATGTGACTGCCTGAAGGATGTTTAAATATGTGGTAATAGTGCCATTTAGCGGCGCATTATCATGTTGCAGGTGTGGGTCATGCAGATGCAATAGGCTATCTCATATTTATACAAATTGCATATTTTTTATTTTACAAATATAGCTGTGAATTATGTGACTGCCTGAAGGATTTTTAAATATGTGGTAATAGTGCCATTTAGCGGCGCATTATCATGTTGCAGGTGTGGGTCATGCAGATGCAATAGGCTATCTCATATTTATACAAATTGCATATTTTTTATTTTACAAATATAGCTGTGAATTATGTGACTGCCTGAAGGATTTTTAAATATGTGGTAATAGTGCCATTTAGCGGTGCATTATCATGTTGCAGGTGTGGGTCATGCAGATGCAATAGGCTATCTCATATTTATACAAACTGCATATTTTTTATTTTACAAATATAGCTGTGAATTAATGTGACTAAAGTGCAAAAAAAAAAAAAAAGGGGGGGATATAAAATATCAGGATGCGCTTCCTGATATTTTATATCCTTTTTTTTTTTTTTTTTTTTTGCACTTTAATCTACAATTGGTATTTAATAAGTACCATTGGGAGCAGCTTAGTATTGATTAAATTAATTAATTTTGTGTATGATAAAAATGAGCAGGATAGTTGACCATACAAGCGCCAGGGATTTCTTTTGGTTTTTAATTAATGTGACTGCCTGAAGGATATTTAAATATGTGGTAATAGTGCCATCTAGCTGCGCATTATCGTGTTGCAGGTGGGGGTCATGCAGATGCAATAGGCTATCTCATATTTATACAAATTGCATATTTTTTTATTTTACAAATATAGCTGTGAATTAATGTGACTGAAGGTTGTTTAAATATGTGGTAATAGTGCCATCTAGTGGATCATTTTGGGAATGCACCGACACTGTATTTCATGTAAATCGTTTGACTGATATTAATCGTATCTCATTTTCATTATTGGTTCAGAGACAGACAATGCAGAACATCAACAAAGATAATGTCATGTGTACATCCGGATCCGGATCCGAAGGTGATGATGATTTGCCAAGTTATCAAATGAGCCATGGTAAGCTATGTCTATAAATACCATTGACACGTTTTTATTTATTTTTAAAAGTTTAATTAGTACGAAATTATAGTCAAGGTCTACAATTTGTTCATTTTTACTTATTTTTAAAAGTTTAAATAGTATGAACTTTACAACAGTCTGGATACATTGATAAGTAATTAAATAATTATTTTCTCATTTTTATTTCTCACAATTTAATGACAGGCACCACAAACACAGAGAATTTCGATGATGTTGGAGAGAGTCCATTTGGTTTAGATTTCAGCGTTATACCAGATTTTACTAATATTTTGGAATTGGCTCCAGCCTGTGAGTAACATGATATTTTTATTTATTTTTTATTTATTTATTTATTTATTTTTTTATTTTATTTTTTCACCGGCTAAAGAATTAAAAATAAACCTTGTACAGTCGTGCTGATTTGTTGTCAACTGTACACACTTTATATTCTCAATAATACAACTCTTTTTCATGTTATTCTAATTTTATACCGTATGTAATATTTATTTTTCATTTTTTCACCGGCTAAAGATTCCACAAAAAAGGATGATGCGACGGCTGACAGTATTCTACGGGACATATTGAACAAACCTGAATATTGTCACAACACCGCTATACAGACCGGCAATGCTGTTGATGAGCGACCGTTTTTCCCCCACTCGACAGGGGGCCGGGCTCAAACATTCGAATATAAAGCAGGTGTGTATTCAAACACTGTTATACGGTATATTGTTATGCAGTGATTTAAATGCTGATTTACGTGCATCGATGTTTATATTTATTTTATAATATATGTATTACAGATGATGCTGTAGCAAGACGATATGATCCTACGATACCAGCAGGTCGTGATACAGTCGCGCAAATACACAGGCCTAGTACAAGCGGGAAAACATCAAAACGCACAACAGCCGCTGAAACGGAGAACCATCAATTCGCATCGCCGTCGATTGTACATAACAGCCTAAAGGAGGTTGCTAGGTCATCGGTTATGGTGGTGCATAACGGTTGTATCAACCCGAACAAACGAAGGCCGGCTCGACCAAGAACGAATGAGAGAAGTCATAATTCAGCATTTACAGATCTTAAAAGAAAATTGTCGTATTCCGAAAATGATAAGCCGCAACGGAGAAGGATCGCGTTACAAACTGTATCAAGCGTAAGTAACGATGTTGCTGTAACATCAAAACACGCAGCGTTTAACACTGCAGACCAGGATGTCGCTGGTAATACAAAGACTGTTAAGGTTAAGAGGGCATCGCGTCTCTCAAGAAGTAATGTTAAGCAATTGCCGCAATCAGCTGTAATCACAATTCCAGATACACAGGGCTGTTCTGAAACAGAAACAAGGCACATAGCAGGCATTGGTGTGTTATCAAATGTTGACTCAAGAAGTAATGTTAAGCAATTGTCGCAATCCGATGTCATCACTATTCCCGATACATAGGATTGCCCTGAAACAGAAACAAGACACATAGCTGGTAATCCTGTGATATCAGATATTGATGACATAAATGGGCAAGAGCTTATTACAAGCTGTGTAGAGTCAGCGACACAAGAACCGCAGAATAGTTCTGATGAAGTATTATCAGCCGTTGCAGGAATTCCTGGTAATACTACAACGGTTGATTGGGTAACATCAATGCCCAATATTTTTACAACGGCAGCCGTGGTACACGCATCGGCTAATGCTTGTGCACCGGCGCGCGGGATAGCGCCCGACATAGTTGATGAATGTCAAAATACAGAACAATTAGGCCAAGACGCCGAAATACAATTTTACGCGTTGTTGGGTAAGATACGGGAAGATGTTGAGAACATGGGCGTAAAAGCCGGATATTTGTTAAAACACATTAAAGGTGTGAGCCACGGTAGTAAATGTAAACAAGACATTGTTAAAGAAGTTGCTGAGACGTATATGAATGTCATGTCAAAATACATAGATCGGTCAGTTAAGACAACTGAATTTATTAAAGCCAACATACATCATTTTGCAGAAATAAATGAAACTGAGCCGTGACTAGGTATCTTAGGTAATGGTTTGAAATGTGTTTTAAATTTAAGTGTCTGTAAAAAAAATCCACGAATTAAACCTTGTTTAACATACAAGATCTCAAAGTTATTCCGACGTGCAAAGGTGAAACAGGCTGTAACAACATTAACCAGATTAAGAAAGCGCAAGCGGCACAGGGAACATGTGGTAGGCGGGAAGCAGAGTGCGAGGTATGTAGATTTAGATCAATCGCCACCCCAAGCATTACCGATTGACGAATCACAGCCTGACAATATTGAGCGCATTGCAAGCCCCATATATGATGATGCAAGCGGTGTTGAGTCACCCGGTAATGACGAAGGTCGGCAACATGTATACTTAGAAGCAATTAACAGTTATGAACGACAACGACCGAATTTCAGAGCCGTTGAGTACCACAATCACTATCGGTTTGTTAATTTGGACAGGGTTACATCATTTGTAGAGGGAGTTCGAGCCGTTCATACTGCTATACAGGCCATGCTCGATGGCGTCCTTGCGGGCGTGGATCCTGCCGACCGCGTTCAGCTTAGATTGGAGGGGGGTGGGTTACACAACGCCATCTATTCGCATCGTAAGCCGCAAGAAACATTAGACGCTACCAGTTTTTTGAACCAGATTACAAACGCGCTTCAAAGTAACGCTGAATTCTTATTATCCACAGGCTTAAGATTTGTGATCAGTATTTTTAGGAACAGGTCAGGAAGTGGTTTGACCGGCAGAAGTTTACACCGCTTACCCCATAGTTTAATAATAAATAAGAGAAAAAGATATCTCTATGACTTCAGACGCATCGGTAATAACCTGTGTTTGGCCGCTAGCGTCTGTAAACTTCTGGATAAAGGTAACAATGCCAATGACCATGTAATACAGGAGAGAGCGATCCAACTACATAAAGCTTTGAATCTGCCGCTTGATAAAGCGGTCAGCTTTAGCGATGTTGCAATTTTTGAAAATTATTTAAATGTTTCGATCAATCTCCTCTATTACAATCAAGGGGATTGGAAATACTACTGTACGGACAGCCGTTACAAAGTCTGGTGTTGAGTAAACAGGCTGATAGTGAAATGTCAACTTTAGCTCTTTTATCTCCCGTTGCAAAATCTGTTGATGAATCAAATAACACGACACAACCTGTTGCGCCCGATGCTGTTTATCGTGAGCTTTTGAGCGGTGTTAATGCCCGGTATAAGAAAAACTGTGAAATACTATTGAGTAAAATGACACGCTCTAAACACATCACAGACTGGAACAGTAAAGGGGAGTTTCTGTACAAAGGCATCGCTGTGCCTGGTTCCAACATGTTAGATTTAATAAGAAGCATCACGCAAAGCCACGGTGTGTCGATCCGAAATATACCGAACGGGTGGCCTGAATTTATGCGGGCAATGTCTGAATTAAATATTGCCTCAACCATCATAGCCAATGCTGCAAATAGAATGTGCTTAGAACGCTTAAAAGCTGAGAAGCAGGAGGCCTCTGATAGTGCTGTGACATCGCCCATGTCGTTACAAACCCTTAACAAAGGTCGAATAAATGTTTTAAGTCCCCCAGGGTTAACAACACCGCACGGTTACTTACTGCCTAGGAAAAGATCCGTAAATCTATTTCAGGATTCACAGTGGCTGAAACTATAACATATAACTAATTTATAATATTTTTATACACTGTATTTTGTGTTGGCATTTTGCGCCACAATGTTTAACTTATGTCAATAATATTTTATGTAATGTTTTAAATGCGTCTTTACCGTGTTATATATATATATATATCAATAAAATATGCTTATGATTTATAAAACAACGTTTTGTTCTTTGTTTCTATTGCTGTAAACGGAAGAAATTTCAAGCACGCGATATAAAGTTTAATAAACAACGTTGAATTGTTTTCAGGTTACATTAAAACGCACCTCAGGGATAAACAAGAGGCCTCTGGTTATCCCGAATGGTGTACAGACGCCGAGAAACGCCAAGAGTATATAGACGCCTATCAAAAAAATTAAGGCGTGTCTTTACGACCCGATCACATAGAAATCAACCCCGCTAAAAGACAAATTTCAAAATTGTTTTTAAATTCCTTATGGGGTAAATTTGGTCAACGTAGCAACATGCCCAATACGTGTCTAGTGACCGATCCCGACAAACTTTTTGAATACGCGTTCTTACCGTACTATGATGTGTCCGCTTTGGACTTTGTTGACGATGATACCGTTATGGTAAATTGGAAGTATGCCAAAGACCATTACACCAGGGGCGCAATTTCAAATGTAACTATAGCCATCTTTACAACTGCTTATGAACGTGTTGAACTGTACAAACTACTGTATAGATTACAAGATAGATGTCTTTATCACGACACAGATTCTGTAATTTTTGTCAGTAGACCCGGTGACTGGAGCCCGCCATTGGGTGATTATTTAGGCGAGTTGACCAGCGAACTACCCACAGGCACCCATATAACAGAATTTGTCTCAGCCGGTCCCAAGTCATACGGCTATCGACTAAACAACGGAAAGACCTGTTTAAAAGTTAAAGGTATAACGCTCAATGTTGATAATGCGCAGCACGTTAACTTTGACAGCCTGAAAGAACTGGTCTTAGATTATCCTTTAAACCCCGAAGGCGACGACCAGAAAAAGGTTGTGATCCGTCAACCAGGTATAGTACGTGTGAAAAAGTGCTGGCAGATAGAGACGCGTATTTTGCAGAAGACGCAAAGATGTGTTTATACTAAACGGTCTCTTACGGACAACTTCACAACACTGCCGTTCGGCTATTAAGATGGACATCAGATTTCAGCACCCTTTCTCATGTATTTTAGCGGGTCCATCCAATTCGGGTAAAAGTTATTTTGTGAAAACGCTGTTGCAACACGCTGCAACACATATGACTCATGTACCTGATAATGTTGTTTGGTTTTACACCTGTTGGCAGCCTATATACGACCAACTTCTGTGTGATTACCCCGGTACGCGTTTTATAGAGGGTTTACCAGAGTCTTTTAGCGATGATCAACTTTTTCCCCCTGATAAGATTAATTTAACAGTGATTGATGATCTGATGGACGCAGCAAGTAATAATTCTGAGGTTGAGAAAGCTTTCACAAAGTATGTACACCATCGTAATCTCAGTATCCTGTACCTTGTCCAAAACATATTTTGTCAAGGTAAAAAGAGCAGAACTATACATTTAAACACAAAATATATGGTCCTGTTCAAAAACCCCAGGGATAAAATGCAGGTGGGCATTCTGGCTAGACAAATGTACCCATCGAAACATCGTTTTTTTCTCGAATCCTATGAATCCGCGACGGCTGCCCCTTATGGGTATTTACTGGTTGATTTAAGAAACAATGCTCTTGACGATTATCGTTTACAAAGCGGCTTATTCGCACCAGACACGCCTGTCGCTTTTGTCATTAAGAAGCGCGGTTCTATAAAGCTATAACCGTACAACCTTTAGTCATTTGTTGTCATTCTAACAACTGTGAACATGTCGGGACGGATAAGACGTAATTGGGTGCTTTTAAAAACGTTAATTAAAGCAACACCAATCCAAAGAAACGCTATTTTATCCAACGCTTCAAACGATTTAGTCACGGCTATTTGTGAGATAGCGCTCAACACGCTTAAAGGTAAAATTCCGCTGTCTCAACGACAGTTGAACTACCTTGAAAAGAAGCGAGCGCTTATAAATTCACTTTGTAATAAGAAATGTGCCATTGGAAAAAAGAAGAGGTTGGTTAAACAGTCGGGTGGTTTTATCGGTTCGCTGCTTGGTTTTGCTATACCGCTAATTACAGGACTATTGTCTAATCGCTGATGGAGTACGCTGAGAAAATGTATCTGGTGCCTCAGAATCAGATAGACCGTTTACATAACAAACCGAACAGCGACGACATATGTAAAACAGCAACACACGGTCTAGATGTAGAGATCGTGAAAATACTACAGAATAATGATTTATCAGAATATGAAAAAGCAAAGCGATATACAATGTTGTTGCAGAGATATCTGGTGTTGAGTAAACAGGCTGATAGTGAAATGTCAACTTTAGCTCTTTTATCCCCCGTTGCGAAATCTGTTGATGAATCAAATAACACGACACAACCTGTTGCGCCTGATGCTGTTTATCATGAGCTTTTGAGTGGTGCTAATGCCCGGTATAAGAAAAACTGTGAAATACTATTGAGTAAAATGACACGCTCTAAACACATCACAGACTGGAACAGTAAAGGGGAGTTTCTGTACAAAGGTATCGCTGTGCCTGGTTCCAACATGTTAGATTTAATAAGAAGCATCACGCAAAGCCACGGTGTGTCAATCCGAAATATACCGAACGGGTGGCCTGAATTTATGTGGGCAATGTCTGAATTAAATATTCCCTCAACCGTCATAGCCAATGCTGCAAATAGAATGTGCTTAGAACTAGTGATGAGCACCGGAAATTTTTCGGGTTTTGTGTTTTGGTTTTGGGTTCGGTTCCGCGGCCGTGTTTTGGGTTCGAACGCGTTTTGGCAAAACCTCACCGAATTTTTTTTGTCGGATTCGGGTGTGTTTTGGATTCGGGTGTTTTTTTTCAAAAAACCCTAAAAAACAGCTTAAATCATAGAATTTGGGGGTCATTTTGATCCCAAAGTATTATTAACCTCAATAACCATAATTTCCACTCATTTTCAGTCTATTCTGAACACCTCACAATATTATTTTTAGTCCTAAAATTTGCACCGAGGTCGCTGGATGACTAAGCTCAGCGACCCAAGTGGCCGACACAAACACCTGGCCCATCTAGGAGTGGCACTGCAGTGTCACGCAGGATGGCCCTTCAAAAAACTACTCCCCAAACAGCACATGACGCAAAGAAGAAAAAAAGAGGCGCAATGAGGTAGCTGTGTGACTAAGATAAGCGACCCTAGTGGCCGACACAAACACCTGGCCCATCTAGGAGTGGCACTGCAGTGTCACGCAGGATGGCCCTTCCAAAAAACACCCCCCAAACAGCACATGACGCAAAGAAAAAAAGAGGCGCAATGAGGTAGCTGTGTGACTAAGATAAGCGACCCAAGTGGCCGACACAAACACCTGGCCCATCTAGGAGTGGCACTGCAGTGTCACGCAGGATGGCCCTTCCAAAAAACACCCCCCAAACAGCACATGACGCAAAGAAAAAAAGAGGCGCAATGAGGTAGCTGTGTGACTAAGATAAGCGACCCAAGTGGCCAACACAAACACCTGGCCCATCTAGGAGTGGCACTGCAGTGTCACGCAGGATGGCCCTTCCAAAAAACACCCCCCAAACAGCACATGACGCAAAGAAAAAAAGAGGCGCAATGAGGTAGCTGTGTGACTAAGATAAGCGACCCTAGTGGCCGACACAAACACCTGGCCCATCTAGGAGTGGCACTGCAGTGTCACGCAGGATGGCCCTTCAAAAAACTACTCCCCAAACAGCACATGACGCAAAGATGAAAAAAAAGATGCGCAATGAGGTAGCTGTGTGACTAAGATAAGCGACCCAAGTGGCCGACACAAACACCTGGCCCATCTAGGAGTGGCACTGCAGTGTCACGCAGGATGGCCCTTCCAAAAACTACTCCCCAAACAGCACATGACGCAAAGAAAAATGAAAGAAAAAAGAGGTGCAAGATGGAATTGTCCTTGGGCCCTCCCACCCACCCTTATGTTGTATAAACAGGACATGCACACTTTAACCAACCCATCATTTCAGTGACAGGGTCTGCCACACGACTGTGACTGAAATGACGGGTTGGTTTGGACCCCCACCAAAAAAGAAGCAATTAATCTCTCCTTGCACAAACTGGCTCTACAGAGGCAAGATGTCCACCTCATCATCATCCTCAGATATATCACCGTGTACATCCCCCTCCTCACAGATTATCAATTCGTCCCCACTGGAATCCACCATCTCAGCTCCCTGTGTACTTTGTGGAGGCAATTGCTGCTGGTCAATGTCTCCACGGAGGAATTGATTATAATTAATTTTAATGAACATCATCTTCTCCACATTTTCTGGATGTAACCTCGTACGCCGATTGCTGACAAGGTGAGCGGCGGCACTAAACACTCTTTCGGAGTACACACTTGTGGGAGGGCAACTTAGGTAGAATAAAGCCAGTTTGTGCAAGGGCCTCCAAATTGCCTCTTTTTCCTGCCAGTATAAGTACGGACTGTCTGACGTGCCTACTTGGATGCGGTCACTCATATAATCCTCCACCATTCTTTCAATGGGGAGAGAATCATATGCAGTGACAGTAGACGACATGTCCGTAATCGTTGTCAGGTCCTTCAGTCCGGACCAGATGTCAGCATCAGCAGTCGCTCCAGACTGCCCTGCATCACCGCCAGCGGGTGGGCTCGGAATTCTGAGCCTTTTCCTCGCACCCCCAGTTGCGGGAGAATGTAATGGAGGAGATGTTGACAGGTCGCGTTCCGCTTGACTTGACAATTTTGTCACCAGCAGTTCTTTGAACCCCAGCAGACTTGTGTCTGCCGGAAAGAGAGATCCAAGGTAGGTTTTAAATCTAGGATCGAGCACGGTGGACAAAATGTAGTGCTCTGATTTCAACAGATTGACCACCCGTGAATCCTTGTTAAGCGAATTAAGGGCTCCATCCACAAGTCCCACATGCCTAGCGGAATCGCTCTGTGTTAGCTCCTCCTTCAATGTCTCCAGCTTCTTCTGCAAAAGCCTGATGAGGGGAATGACCTGACTCAGGCTGGCAGTGTCTGAACTGACTTCACGTGTGGCAAGTTCAAAAGGTTGCAGAACCTTGCACAACATTGAAATCATTCTCCACTGTGCTTGAGACAGGTGCATTCCACCTCCTATATCGTGCTCAGTTGTATAGGCTTGAATGGCCTTTTGCTGCTCCTCCAACCTCTGAAGCATATAGAGGGTTGAATTCCACCTCGTTACCACTTCTTGCTTCAGATGATGGCAGGGCAGGTTCAGGCGTTTTTGGTGGTGCTCCAGTCTTCTGTACGTGGTGCCTGTACGCCGAAAGTGTCCCGCAATTCTTCTGGCCACCGACAGCATCTCTTGCACGCCCCTCTCGTTTTTTAAATAATTCTGCACCACCAAATTCAAGGTATGTGCAAAACATGGGACGTGCTGGAATTTGCCCATATTTAATGCACACACAATATTGCTGGCGTTGTCCGATGCCACAAATCCACAGGAGAGTCCAATTGGGGTAAGCCATTCTGCGATGATCTTCCTCAGTTGCCGTAAGAGGTTTTTAGCTGTGTGCGTATTCTGGAAAGCGGTGATACAAAGCGTAGCCTGCCTAGGAAAGAGTTGGCGTTTGCGAGATGCTGCTACTGGTGCCGCCGCTGCAGTTCTTGCGGCGGGAGTCCATACATCTACCCAGTGGGCTGTCACAGTCATATAGTCCTGAGCCTGCCCTGCTCCACTTGTCCACATGTCCGTGGTTAAGTGGACATTGGGTACAACTGCATTTTTTAGGACACTGGTGAGTCTTTTTCTGAGGTCTGTGTACATTTTCGGTATCGCCTGCCTAGAGAAATGGAACCTAGATGGTATTTGGTACCGGGGACACAGTACCTCCAACAAGTCTCTAGTTGGCTCTGCAGTAATGATGGATACCGGAACCACGTTTCTCACCGCCCAGGATGCCAAGGCCTCAGTTATCCGCTTTGCAGCAGGATGACTGCTGTGATATTTCATCTTCCTCGCAAAGGACTGTTGGACAGTCAATTGCTTGGTGGAAGTAGTAATAGTGGTCTTACGAGTACGACTTCCCCTCTGGGATGACCATCGACTCCCAGCAGCAACAACAGCAGCGCCAGCAGCAGTAGGCGTTACACGCAAGGATGCATCGGAGGAATCCCAGGCAGGAGAGGACTCGTCAGAATTGCCAGTTACATGGCCTGCAGGACTATTGGCATTCCTGGGGAAGGAGGAAATTGACACTGAGGGAGTTGGTGGGGTGGTTTGCGTGAGCTTGGTTACAAGAGGAAGGGATTTACTGGTCAGTGGACTGCTTCCGCTGTCGCCCAAAGTTTTTGAACTTGTCACTGACTTATGATGAATGCGCTGCAGGTGACGTATAAGGGAGGATGTTCCGAGGTGGTTAACGTCCTTACCCCTACTTATTACAGCTTGACAAAGGCAACACACGGCTTGACAAATGTTGTCCGCATTTCTGTTGAAATACTTCCACACCGAAGAGCTGATTTTTTTGGTATTTTCACCAGGCATGTCAATGGCCCTATTCCTCCCACGGACAACAGGTGTCTCCCCGGGTGCCTGACTTAAACAAACCACCTCACCATCAGAATCCTCCTGGTCAATTTCCTCCCCAGCGCCAGCAACACCCATATCCTCCTCATCCTGGTGTATTTCAACACTGACATCTTCAATCTGACTATCAGGAACTGGACTGCGGGTGCTCCTTCCAGCACTTGCAGGGGGCGTGCAAATGGTGGAAGGCGCATGCTCTTCACGTCCAGTGTTGGGAAGGTCAGGCATCGCAAACGACACAATTGGACTCTCCTTGTGGATTTGTGATTTCGAAAAAAACGCACAGTTCTTTGCTGTGCTTTTGCCAGCTTGAGTCTTTTAATTTTTCTAGCAAGAGGCTGAGTGCTTCCATCCTCATGTGAAGCTGAACCACTAGCCATGAACATAGGCCAGGGCTTCAGCCGTTCTTTGCCACTCCGTGTGGTAAATGGCATATTGGCAAGTTTACGCTTCTCCTCCGACAATTTTATTTTAGATTTTTGAGTCCTTTTTTACTGATATTTGGTGTTTTGGATTTTACATGCTCTGTACTATGACATTGGGCATCGGCCTTGGCAGACGACTTTGATGGCATTTCATCGTCTCGGCCATGACTAGTGGCAGCAGCTTCAGCACGAGGTGGAAGTCGATCTTGATCTTTCCCTATTTTTGGAACCTCAACATTTTTGTTCTCCATATTTTAATAGGCACAACTAAAAGGCACCTCAGGTAAACAATGGAGATGGATGGATACTAGTATACTTATGGATGGACGAGCGACTGCCGACACAGAGGTAGCTACAGCCATGGACTACCGTACTGCGTCTGCTGCTAATATAGACTGAAAGATAATGATATAAAAAATATATATATATCATTACTGCAGCCGGACAGGTATATATTATATAATGATGGACCTGCTGGACACTGTCAGCACTGCAGACTCCTAAAGTAAGTTACTAGTATCAAGAAGATAGAGAGAAAAAAACACCACAGGTAGGTGGTATACAATTATGGATGGACGAGCGACTGCCGACACAGAGGTAGCTACAGCCGTGGACTACCGTACTGCGTCTGCTGCTAATATAGACTGGATGATAATGATATAAAAAATATATATATATCACTACTGCAGCCGGACAGGTATATATTATATAATGACGGACCTGCTGGACACTGTCAGCACTGCAGACTCCTAAAGTAAGCTACTAGTATCAAGAAGATAGAAAAAAAAAACACCACAGGTAGGTGGTATACAATTATGGATGGACGAGCGACTGCCGACACAGAGGTAGCTACAGCCGTGGACTACCGTACTGCGTCTGCTGCTAATATAGACTGGATGATAATGATATAAAAAATATATATATATCACTACTGCAGCCGTACAGGTATATATTATATAATGACGGACCTGCTGGACACTGTCAGCACTGCAGACTCCTAAAGTAAGCTACTAGTATCAAGAAGATAGAAAAAAAAAACACCACAGGTAGGTGGTATACAATTATGGATGGACGAGCGACTGCCGACACAGAGGTAGCTACAGCCGTGGACTACCGTACTGCGTCTGCTGCTAATATAGACTGGATGATAATGATATAAAAAATATATATATCATTACTGCAGCCGGACAGGTATATATTATATAATGACGGACCTGCTGGACACTGTCAGCACTGCAGACTCCTAAAGTAAGCTACTAGTATCAAGAAGATAGAAAAAAAAAAACACCACTGGTAGGTGGTATACAATTATGGATGGACGAGCGACTGCCGACACAGAGGTAGCTACAGCCGTGGACTACCGTACTGCGTCTGCTGCTAATATAGACTGGATGATATTGATATAAAAAATATATATATATCACTACTGCAGCCGGACAGGTATATATTATATAATGACGGACCTGCTGGACACTGTCAGCACTGCAGACTCCTAAAGTAAGCTACTAGTATCAAGAAGATAGAGAGAAAAAAAACACCACAGGTAGGTGGTATACAATTATGGATGGACGAGCGACTGCCGACACAGAGGTAGCTACAGCCGTGGACTACCGTACTGCGTCTGCTGCTAATATAGACTGGATGATAATGATATAAAAAATATATATATATCACTACTGCAGCCGGACAGGTATATATTATATAATGACGGACCTGCTGGACACTGTCAGCACTGCAGACTCCTAAAGTAAGCTACTAGTATCAAGAAGATAGAAAGAAAAAAAACACCACAGGTAGGTGGTATACAATTATGGATGGACGAGCGACTGCCGACACAGAGGTAGCTACAGCCGTGGACTACCGTACTGCATCTGCTGCTAATATAGACTGGATGATAATGATATAAAAAATATATATATATCACTACTGCAGCCGGACAGGTATATATTATATAATGACGGACCTGCTGGACACTGTCAGCACTGCAGACTCCTAAAGTAAGCTACTAGTATCAAGAAGATAGAAAAAAAAAACACCACAGGTAGGTGGTATACAATTATGGATGGACGAGCGACTGCCGACACAGAGGTAGCTACAGCCGTGGACTACCGTACTGCGTCTGCTGCTAATATAGACTGGATGATAATGATATAAAAAATATATATCACTACTGCAGCCGGACAGGTATATATTATATAATGTCGGACCTGCTGGACACTGTCAGCACTGCAGTGTCAAAGTCAAAAATATTACATAGAGAGACCATATAAACTGCACACATATAAGTCGCTATACTTGCAAATATGCGCAGCGAGCACAGCAATATATGGAAACACACGCATTTGCTCGGACATGGCACTGAGATGGATTCGGCGCTTGTTTCATACAGTACATGGTTATAATAATGTCAAGCACCAGACATCATGGAGATTTAGAATTGGCTGATGAATTGATGTCATGAATACGTATCATTTGAACAGAACCAGATGTGCCCATCATGTTTGGTATTGAAGCAAGCAGAATGATGTGTGGGTTAGTTTGATGCTGGTTGTGAAGTTGTGGGACATTGCAGCAGATAGATATGATTATATGTATAAAAGCTAAGATCATATTGTTAGAACAATGGATGCTCAAGACAACCTTTTACTAAGTTTTCAGGGCTGAACCTGATTAGCATATACAAAGAGAATAGTGACTCAATACAAAGGAGAAAGAAAGACCCCTCCCCCAGGTACTGGTCAAACAGGAAGGTAGTGGTCAGGTGTGGCCTCAGAGAACAGATGTAATGTAGCTACACTCACACACACACACACAGCTACCTGGCACCCAGCAGCATGGCGGCTAAATCCCCAGGACATCCTCCAAACTAAAGGCTAAGTATTGAACTTCACATGGCTAGATAAGGAAACAGACAGATTGCTTTCTGGTTTAAATAGGATATTGTAACTTGGTTGTGTGATTGTTGGGTGTTTGTGGATACTCTGTGAAGTCTGTGATGAATTGGAACAGTATACCATCTGTAGCATAGTATTTGTGGTATTTGTTTGCCTATGGAGATTTAAAATAGATTGTGCTGGTTAGTTATAATATATATATCCTGTTAATCATAAATACCACCATGCAGTTACGTTTGTGTTAATTACATTGTGATCTGGTCTTGTGATGAATATGCTCTGGTTATTGAGATACTGAAGTTGTTTGGGATGTGAAATTATGAGATGGTTCTAGGAAGTTGGATTACATTGTGAAAGGTGATTTAGATGGTTTGGAATTGTAAAATCAGAACATATGCATTGTTTTGAGGCTTGGACATTTTGGAATAACATGGAGTCTTGTGTCTCCTGCTATGTGATTGTGGTGTAGTAGAGAGTGCCATGTGTTTGGACCTGCAAATCTAAAATGGCTGCTGCTGGATGTCTTCCCCTCCCCCTTTCAGCCATGTGGTGTGGTCTTTGGAATCAAGTGGAGGTTTCCCAAAATGGAGTCTAGCTTCTGTCCCATGATATAGGGACAGCCAGTATGAGTAAGCCCAAGTATTTCATCAGCATTGACTAACTGCGCAGCGATTGTTCCTCACATGTGTAAGCTTCACTGCAATCATGTTGTCTTACTGTGAGCCATTTCTCTCATCTCTCTCTCTCTCTCTCTCTCTCTCCCTTCTCTTTTCTCCCATATCTCCCCTTGACTAGTATTGTATTGTATTGTATTAGATTGGTATTGTATTGTATTTCTAGTGTAGCTATTTTGGTTAGGAAGTCTCTGTTATATTGTAGTGTATCATTTGTACTGTGATTCTCTTTTACAAGTATATTAGATATAATACAGATAATAGGCTTTGGACCCTAAACCAGTATCTGTGTATTTCCTATAGTGTTAAGTGTTCACTTGAGCGTCGGTGACGCACAAGCAGCTTTGTAGTTAGTCAGGTTACACAAGGTTGCACTTACACCCTGTATTCACATTAAGGTATTCTGTGTATTTCATTGTTAAAAGGTTTAGACATAAAGGTATAGCGTTGTGAGCGTCTGCGCTGCTGGTGATCTCCTCGTGATCTCGAGCGTCTGCTACGCCATAGCGAATCATTACGTTAGTCAACAGCCAATAGCGTGCCTGCCTGTGATCTCTGGGCCGTGAGCGAACGTGACGCTTGAGCGTCTCGCCTACGGCTGAGCGATCGTTACGCAACTAGCGTACCCTTACGGTACTTCTTAAGTAAACAGCGTACAGTGTTCTTAGACCTCATAAAGGGTTGTTTATACGACAAAAGTATTTAGCATTGTCAATTGGGGGACTCGTCCTGTCCTTCACATATCTCTGCTAGGTAATATCAGCAGACATTATCCATCAGCAAAGGGCGGGATCATATTCCTTGCAGTGCTGATTGGATAAGCGTCTGTTTCGCTTAGTAAAGGGTGCTGAGGGAATCCGGGACCGGAGGTAAGAACAGTACGCTATTGTCTTTGAAAATCTGGTTTTTATTTCAATTTGGTGCCAACTACACACTCAGGCCTAGAATAACTTTAGGAGTTTTGAATGATGACTTTCTTTGTGACAAGAGGCCGCATGGTCTGTCCACCATTTTGTGTGACCCTCATGGAGGTGGAAGGGGGAGGAGCAGCGGCCATTTTGGGAAGGTCAAATTTTTATTTTTTTTCTGAGCGGCTGGTTTTCAGTTGACTCAGGAAACAATCAGCCATCCACTGTCAAAAAGAAATCATCATTTAATGAGTTTTTTTTTTATGCATTTATTTAATCTATATCATAGTCAATCATAAGTAATAGTGATTGGTACTTATATGTAATATCTATATGCGTGTGCTTACATCAATGTATGTTATTAGATTAAATTTAGAATTGCATTTTCATCTGTGTAAGTTTCACATCTCACCTTCCTGTTTGCCATTTGCATTGATAACGTGCTGAGAAAATTTGCTGCTATAAAAAAAAAAAAGGTAAGGGAGTAACTGAAAAAAAAAAAACAAGCACACAGCATAGAAGATACTGTGTGGTGTTTGGTAAGCGTTTATATAGTGAAATATCGCTTATAGTAAGGCGATACAGAAGCCACAAGACAATAGCACACATTTGTTCAGTTTCCAAAATTTAGTTTAAATACCTTACTTTACTGTAACGCCTCTGGGGAGAGCTATCAGACTACGGGAAATGATTTTTCTGATCAGAAAACTATAAGAATGATAGTGGGTTGAAAACGGTATGAGTGTATTGAATCCCGCTTTGTGGACTTTGTGATCTATGTGATAAAACGGTATTGAATTCCGCTTTGTGGACTTTGTGATCTGTGTGATCTATGTGGAACGTGATGAGCACGATCTGAGTGAAAACGTGCAACAGAGTGTGATAAAGTTTTCGTTGTATTACGCTCTGGCTGTTTTGGAGCACAGTAGGGAGACTCCAATGATCCTACCATTTATGGGCAACAAGTGTCTATAAGTGGTACGATTGGACCGCACGGTTGTATGTGTGACCAATAACGCAACGTGATATGAGGTCGTATATCCATGCGTAAATCTTGCCCTCATACGTGTTGTAGGGAGCACATGCAAGCGTGATTTGTGTAAAAGAAAAAGAAAGGGAATTTTCTCAGGAAAATCTCTAGAGATAGGGCCTGCAACGGCTACACGTGTCTGCTAGAAGGCGGAACGGGGATACCCGGAGCAGAAGAAGTTCAGTGGAAGAGCTTTAAGGATTTCCAACGAAGTTCTGTGTTTGGTGCATTTTAGGAAGTTTTTCTGTGTTAAAAAGGTCCACAATGGCAGCCAAGTGCACAACACAGAGACGGTCGGAGGTCAGGATTCAGACTCCAGAGGCTTGCAGACCCCGAGGGTCTGCTCGGTTAGTAATGTGGAGGAGGTATGGTCCCCACACTGAGACCTTTTGTGATGAATGGACACGAATGACTGCAGGGGATAAGGCACCATTTCCCGGGATAGGTAGTTTTGACTTAGAGGTGTTGCATAATTTAAGGCAAAGGATCAGTCTCATAAAATCCTGGAAACAACGAGTTAAACATGATGATTGTTTGCAGTTATGGCAACAGGAAAGTGAAATGCAAAGAAATGTAACTTACATATCTAACTTTCATCTTGAGAGGAGAGACATGGCATTGAAGAGGATTATGGTTGCAGAGAAATGGCACAATGTTGTACGATAAAAATGCACTTAGTAACTGTATTAAGAATGAAAGTGTTAAATGTAATAATGTTTATGAAAATGAAAGTGTAAAAATTACAAATGTTAACCTGTGCAAGTCGCACCCCATGTTAAACTTCCCTCAGGATTACCAACAAGAAAGTGAGCCCAGAACGATGTCGGCACCTCTTCCAGAAGCCATCCTACAAGACATCCAGGTGGACGCGACCAAATTGGTAAAGGCAATAATCAAACCCCCTAACGGAGGGTCAGGTGAGGTCGTGTCCACAGGTACGTACAATGTTTTATATCACGCACAAACAAATGTACCCCATATTGTAAGACCAAAACAAGGTGATGTGATTGAGTTTAGTCCTGTCAGGGTGATCACAGTCCCCAATGGGAAGACTGATGATCAGGGAACCATTCCCGTCAAGGACAGTGCAATGCGCCATCCCTGGTCCCGGACAGAATTGAGATCAATCATGTCTGATTACCCAGATCCTAGGAAAGATCTAACTGTATGATCAAAGATTCACAGAAGGTATATCAACTCCCTAGACAACGACATAATCATGGTATCCAAGGAATCAGGTAGGTACAGGGAAAGCGGTTGATGGTGATGAGCATCCAAGCGTTTGAGGAGGCATCAAATCAACCAAAACCCCAGGCCATTGGCACATGGAGGAACTTAAGGATTTGTGATCTGTGCAAAAGAGAAGGGCATTATGCCAGTAACTGCAACAGCCCACATAAAATCAGACCCCCTAGACATGAAAATGAGCAAAAGTTATGACACACCAAATTATAATCAGGGATCATATAGGAAGAATTTTGGGCCACACCCATAATATATAGTCAGGAAAGGTGATCATTAGGACTGATGGTAAGCCTGAGGTAACGGTTAATAAATTGGGAGGTCATTCCCTGAAGACACAGGAATGACCAGGTGAAACGTTGTAAATGTATCTGTGAAATGTTTTTTTTTCTCTCTCTCTCTATCCCCATCTCTGACGAGTATTGGTAAGAATTCACACATTGCATATCCACTTGGTCCTTGCAGAAGTCTACCAAACCCCAGCATGACCTCCGCCACAATGTATTTCTGGCCAGATACAGACAGTGGAGTAATGCAGGTGCTGGTGGGGAGGGACTGCTCAAGGAGACCATTAGACACGTAGATATGACAGCCTGATAATCTGACAATGTTTTCCTAATGCTGAACAATGTTTTAAAAAAAAAATGCTTTGATTCTCTTTTCCTATTGATGGTTAATGTCGAGTTATGTAATATATATATGCATATGAATTGTTCTCTATCTCTTTTGGGTTTTTTTTGTTTTCTCTCTCTTCTCACTCATGTTTTCATGGCTTAAAGATGGTATGTCACCCCTCAGTTGGACCAATGGTAATGCCAGATTTTTGCTCCTTACAGAAAGATCGCCGGTTAGGAAGGAATATTGCATCACCAGAATGTTCGTTTGGAAGACTGAGAGACAGCACCTTTGAGAGGACAGCAGAACAAGAAGAACAACAAGACGAGAGAACTTATTATCGTAACAAGTTCTCTCCCCCTCAAACTGATTTCTTATACCCCCTTTACAAATTTCTTCTTTTCTCCTCCTGTAAGATGGACTTGCCCCAAGAGACTGTGATATGGATTTTCCTGTTGACCATGATGTTGACCAGAGCAGTCTGTTTCGGTGAGAGTACCAGCGAGGTCGAGAAAGGATCCAGAAAGGTCCTGATGACTGATAATGGAGGCGTAGTTTTCCAAGATCAACCAAACCAACAAGCAAAGGCGAGTATCAGAAAACGATCCGATAGAAGAAATTGTGATGGATTGTTAGCTGAAGAAAACTGTATCTGTAGGCTTTGTGACAATTTGGTTGAAGATGGATGCATAAAGAAATGCCAATCCAGTTTTAATATCCATATGGACCGGCATCCATTGAGTGACTATCACTCCTTAGTGGGTAACGTGTTAAACCAAACAGATTGTTGGGTATGCTCTCAAGTACCTCAGGGTCATAGCAAATCAGGGCTAGTACCATTTCCTTTAACGTTAGGGGAGGTACTTGAGCTAAGTGGTGGGAGACCGGTGGACCGGAGGTTTAACATCTCCAGCCCTCCTAGTTTGAAGCTCCACCAATACCATGTGGATAGGTCCCTCTTATGTTTTAATATCTCCAATCCCCGTAAGCCGGGAAATTGGGAAGTGTCATGGAGCAACCTTACCATGACCTTTTCACACAGAGCAGATAGAATGCCTACAGATACAGAGCTTGTACGCCACATAGCCAGTAGAGGAAAATCTTTCCGGTATCGATATACCTTAGGAAATAGGATTACTAGAGTTGGAGAGGTATCACCAGGATACTGTGCACATATCGTACAAACTGATACGTGCCTTAAACAGATGGAAGAATTAGGGTCAGGAGATTTCACCTGGAAGGTTTGTAACATGGTAATGTCCTTCTCCGTCCCTTATGTTCTCCCCGATGATGCATATTTCATATGCGGGAGAAAGGCGTACAAGTGGCTTGCCCCAAACTCTGAAGGATTGTGTTATATTGGAAAAGTATTGCCTGAAGTGATGACTGTTACACATGACAAAATGAAGGACATACACCGTGGTGCCCAAGCTCCTTATACTCACACTCATTACGAGCACCGAGTTAAAAGACAACTGTCAGAAAGGTTAGAGCATCCGGCCTCTGATCTTATCCATGAATCCACCGGGATTCAGGTTCTGGTAGCGTTAGATTTCACTCGCACCGCTCGAGGAGTGATGAATTATAGATACATTTCCGCACTCGCCAATTTGTTAGATAATATCACTGAAATGTATGATGACACGTTTAGATACACTGGAAGAGAACTTCAAGCTTATAAAACAGAACTAGTTCAGCATAGGATGGTTCTTAATTATCTTACAGCAGTAACAGGCGGATATTGTGTTACATTGGCAACACAGTACGGCATAAAGTGTTATATCACAAATAGCACCGAGGATCCGGTAGAGGTCATAGACCAAAAGATGGACGATATTCTCCAATTGAAGTGGGAATTTCGTCGAAAACACAATCTCACCCTTGCTGCTGTAGGTAATGAGCTGACTGGTTGGGTGTCATGGTTGAACCCGCGAAATTGGTTCTCCGGTTTAGGAGACTGGGCTCAAGGAGTCATAATGGATGTTGGAAAGTTTCTACTATGTATCTTGGGTGTCGTTATATCGATTGGATTGATATTTAGATGCGGGCAGGCTTTAATGAGGTGCAAACAAAGTACAAAAGTGATGAGCTTGAGGAGTGAGGAAACTGTAATCAACCTGGATTTGATTTATGACCCAATGATAGAAACCATGATGTGATGAAAATGCGATTATAAGGTCCGTTTCTTTCACCTGTTTTTCTGCTTTTTCTCCAAGACACAAAGACCCCCTTGGACGAGGAAGTTGACGAGACGCTATACAGACAACAGACAAGCACCAAAGATGAAGTTTTGACAACCTATGATATGGACACTTGATGAACTTTGCCATGGATCCCCAGTTTCCCTAGTATTTTTAAACTCACGCTAGCCCAACATTTTTTTGTAAATCTGATGGCACTGACAAAGCTATTTGCTCATGCCCAAAGAGCAATACAGCGCAAAGAAGACGACTCTCAACAGATACCGAACAAAACTTCAACAACAGATGTACATTTCCCTGACATAGAATATCATTGCATTTTCCATAAGTGTTCTTTATCTTCATCTCTACAACCCTCAGGTAATGACACACATAGTCGATAGGGAATACAGGCACAGATATCAGCAACCACATACCTCCCCCATTCATGTATCATCAACTAAAATGTGCTCCCCCATTTTGTTACAACCACAGCCGAAATGAGCTCGGTAAAGTTTGACAGCCCATCCACAGACCCTTAGTACGGGATAAGAAGGAATTCAAATGTATACTTCGCAATACCTCGAAGCTTGATGTACAACACGTACGGCACGATGATACATGACCCCCCAAACATGGATTCATACACACATGCTTCTGCTATCTCACTAGGTCATACCCTCTTCACACCTTCTCCTCTCTCCTCCCTTACCCAACCATGGAAATGTATTAACCCCTGACATATATTTTTCTCTTTTTGAAATGTTTTAGGAAGTGGCAGTTATTGGTGACTGCCAAAGGGTGGACTGTCAAAGTCAAAAATATTACATAGAGAGACCATATAAACTGCACACATATAAGTCGCTATACTTGCAAATATGCGCAGCGAGCACAGCAATATATGGAAACACACGCATTTGCTCGGACATGGCACTGAGATGGATTCGGCGCTTGTTTCATACAGTACATGGTTATAATAATGTCAAGCACCAGACATCATGGAGATTTAGAATTGGCTGATGAATTGATGTCATGAATACGTATCATTTGAACAGAACCAGATGTGCCCATCATGTTTGGTATTGAAGCAAGCAGAATGATGTGTGGGTTAGTTTGATGCTGGTTGTGAAGTTGTGGGACATTGCAGCAGATAGATATGATTATATGTATAAAAGCTAAGATCATATTGTTAGAACAATGGATGCTCAAGACAACCTTTTACTAAGTTTTCAGGGCTGAACCTGATTAGCATATACAAAGAGAATAGTGACTCAATACAAAGGAGAAAGAAAGACCCCTCCCCCAGGTACTGGTCAAACAGGAAGGTAGTGGTCAGGTGTGGCCTCAGAGAACAAATGTAATGTAGCTACACTCACACACACACACACAGCTACCTGGCACCCAGCAGCATGGCGGCTAAATCCCCAGGACATCCTCCAAACTAAAGGCTAAGTATTGAACTTCACATGGCTAGATAAGGAAACAGACAGATTGCTTTCTGGTTTAAATAGGATATTGTAACTTGGTTGTGTGATTGTTGGGTGTTTGTGGATACTCTGTGAAGTCTGTGATGAATTGGAACAGTATACCATCTGTAGCATAGTATTTGTGGTATTTGTTTGCCTATGGAGATTTAAAATAGATTGTGCTGGTTAGTTATAATATATATATCCTGTTAATCATAAATACCACCATGCAGTTACGTTTGTGTTAATTACATTGTGATCTGGTCTTGTGATGAATATGCTCTGGTTATTGAGATACTGAAGTTGTTTGGGATGTGAAATTATGAGATGGTTCTAGGAAGTTGGATTACATTGTGAAAGGTGATTTAGATGGTTTGGAATTGTAAAATCAGAACATATGCATTGTTTTGAGGCTTGGACATTTTGGAATAACATGGAGTCTTGTGTCTCCTGCTATGTGATTGTGGTGTAGTAGAGAGTGCCATGTGTTTGGACCTGCAAATCTAAAATGGCTGCTGCTGGATGTCTTCCCCTCCCCCTTTCAGCCATGTGGTGTGGTCTTTGGAATCAAGTGGAGGTTTCCCAAAATGGAGTCTAGCTTCTGTCCCATGATATAGGGACAGCCAGTATGAGTAAGCCCAAGTATTTCATCAGCATTGACTAACTGCGCAGCGATTGTTCCTCACATGTGTAAGCTTCACTGCAATCATGTTGTCTTACTGTGAGCCATTTCTCTCATCTCTCTCTCTCTCTCTCTCTCTCTCTCTCTCTCTCTCTCCCTTCTCTTTTCTCCCATATCTCCCCTTGACTAGTATTGTATTGTATTGTATTGTATTAGATTGGTATTGTATTGTATTTCTAGTGTAGCTATTTTGGTTAGGAAGTCTCTGTTATATTGTAGTGTATCATTTGTACTGTGATTCTCTTTTACAAGTATATTAGATATAATACAGATAATAGGCTTTGGACCCTAAACCAGTATCTGTGTATTTCCTATAGTGTTAAGTGTTCACTTGAGCGTCGGTGACGCACAAGCAGCTTTGTAGTTAGTCAGGTTACACAAGGTTGCACTTACACCCTGTATTCACATTAAGGTATTCTGTGTATTTCATTGTTAAAAGGTTTAGACATAAAGGTATAGCGTTGTGAGCGTCTGCGCTGCTGGTGATCTCCTCGTGGTCTCGAGCGTCTGCTACGCCATAGCGAATCATTACGTTAGTCAACAGCCAATAGCGTGCCTGCCTGTGATCTCTGGGCCGTGAGCGAACGTGACGCTTGAGCGTCTCGCCTACGGCTGAGCGATCGTTACGCAACTAGCGTACCCTTACGGTACTTCTTAAGTAAACAGCGTACAGTGTTCTTAGACCTCATAAAGGGTTGTTTATACGACAAAAGTATTTAGCATTGTCAGCAGACTCCTAAAGTAAGCTACTAGTATCAAGAAGATAGAAAAAAAAACACAACAGGTAGGTGGTATACAATTATGGATGGACGAGCGACTGCCGACACAGAGGTAGCTACAGCCGTGGACTACCGTACTGCGTCTGCTGCTAATATAGACTGGATGATAATGATATAAAAAATATATATATATCACTACTGCAGCCGGACAGGTATATATTATATAATGACGGACCTGCTGGACACTGTCAGCACTGCAGACTCCTAAAGTAAGCTACTAGTATCAAGAAGATAGAAAAAAAAAACACAACAGGTAGGTGGTATACAATTATGGATGGACGAGCGACTGCCGACACAGAGGTAGCTACAGCCGTGGACTACCGTACTGCGTCTGCTGCTAATATAGACTGGATGATAATGATATAAAAAATATATATATATCACTACTGCAGCCGGACAGGTATATATTATATAATGACGGACCTGCTGGACACTGTCAGCACTGCAGACTCCTAAAGTAAGCTACTAGTATCAAGAAGATAGAAAGAAAAAAAACACCACAGGTAGGTGGTATACAATTATGGATGGACGAGCGACTGCCGAAACAGAGGTAGCTACAGCCGTGGACTACCGTACTGCGTCTGCTGCTAATATAGACTGGATGATAATGATATAAAAAATATATATATATCACTACTGCAGCTGGACAGGTATATATTATATAATGACGGACCTGCTGGACACTGTCAGCACTGCAGACTCCTAAAGTAAGCTACTAGTATCAAGAAACACCACAGGTAGGTGGTATACAATTATGGATGGACGAGCGACTGCCGACACAGAGGTAGCTACAGCCGTGGACTACCGTACTGCATCTGCTGCTAATATAGACTGGATGATAATGATATAAAAAATATATATCACTACTGCAGCCGGACAGGTATATATTATATAATGACGGACCTGCTGGACACTGTCAGCACTGCAGACTCCTAAAGTAAGCTACTAGTATCAAGAAGATAGAAAAAAAAAACACAACAGGTAGGTGGTATACAATTATGGATGGACGAGCGACTGCCGACACAGAGGTAGCTACAGCCGTGGACTACCGTACTGCGTCTGCTGCTAATATAGACTGGATGATAATGATATAAAAAATATATATATATCACTACTGCAGCCGGACAGGTATATATTATATAATAACGGACCTGCTGGACACTGTCAGCACTGCAGACTCCTAAAGTAAGCTACTAGTATCAAGAAGATAGAAAGAAAAAAAACACAACAGGTAGGTGGTATACAATTATGGATGGACGAGCGACTGCCGACACAGAGGTAGCTACAGCCGTGGACTACCGTACTGCGTCTGCTGCTAATATAGACTGGATCATAATGATATAAAAAATATATATATATCACTACTGCAGCCGGACAGGTATATATTATATAATGACGGACCTGCTGGACACTGTCAGCACTGCAGACTCCTAAAGTTAACTACTAGTATCAAGAAGATAGAAAAAAAAAACCCCACCACAGGTAGGTATACAATTATGGACGAGCGACTGCCGACACAGAGGTAGCTACAGCCGTGGACTACCGTACTGCGTCTGCTGCTAGTATAGACTGGATGATAATGATATAAAAAATATATATATATCACTACTGCAGGACAGGTATATATTATATAATGACGGACCTGCTGGACACTGTCAGCAGAATGCGTTTATAGAATAAAAACACCACACGACAAGTGTTTAACTTTTTCAGGCAGACAATCACAATATACTGGTGGTCACTGGTCAGTCACACTGGCAGTGGCACTCTGGCAGCAAAAGTGTGCACTGTTAAATATATGTACTCCTGCTATAACTGCTCCCCAGTCTCCCCCACAATTAAGCTGTGTGAGCAGTGAGCACTCAGCACAGTCAGATATACATAGATGATGCAGCACACTGAGGCTGAACACAGATATGGTATACTGTGTCACTGTGTATCGTTTTTTTTCAGGCAGAGAACGGATTATATTAAATAATAATAAAACTGCACTGGTGGTCACTGGTCAGTCACTAGTAAACTCTGCACTCTCTGAGTACTCCTAAGCTCCAGTAAATCAAGTGTCTCACTCTCACTATCTATTTCTATTCTAAACGGAGAGGACGCCAGCCACGTCCTCTCCCTATCAATCTCAATGCACGTGTGAAAATGGCGGCGACGCGCGGCTCCTTATATAGAATCCGAGTCTCGCGATAGAATACGAGCCTCGCGAGAATCCGACAGCGGGATGATGACGTTCGGGCGCGCTCGGGTTAGCCGAGCAAGGCGGGAAGATCCGAGTCTGCCTCGGACCCGTGTAAAAAGCGTGAAGTTCGGGGGGGTTCGGTTTCCGAGAAACCGAACCCGCTCATCATTACTTAGAACACTTAAAAGCTGAGAAGCAGGAGGCCTCTGATAGTGCTGTGACATCGCCCATGTCGTTACAAACCCTTAACAAAGGTCGAATAAATGTTTTAAGTCCCCCAGGGTTAACAACACCGCACGGTTACTTACTGCCTAGGAAAAGATCCGTAAATCTATTTCAGGATTCACAGTGGCTGAGACTATAACATATAACTAATTTATAATATTTTTATACACTGTATTTTGTGTTGGCATTTTGCGCCACAATGTTTAACTTATGTCAATAATATTTTATGTAATGTTTTAAATGCGTCTTTACCGTGTTATATATATATATATATCAATAAAATATGCTTATGATTTATAAAACAACGTTTTGTTCTTTGTTTCTATTGCTGTAAACGGAAGAAATTTCAAGCACGCGATATAAAGTTTAATAAACAACGTTGTTTATTAGAAAAACATCATAGATATGATGCGTTGTACATAAAACGTATCAAACAGAATGTTGATTACAAGTTACACAAACAATACAACGTTGTACGTAACACGCTTCACACACAACGTTGTGTGTGAAACGTTTTATGTACAACGTGCCATAGTTATGCCGCGTTGTACATAAAACGCTTCACACACAGCGTTGGTTACAAGTTACACAATTCTGTATATATCTATATGCATAATGACTCAGACAATGGCTTCTTGGGAGCCGTCTTACAAAATTTGAAACAAAACAATCATTACGTTTTGTGTCATCACTAAAACGGGCCAGTGCATCCACATATTTGTATTTTTTACACATGTAAAATATAAAGTATATGCAATATTGACCGCAAACGGTGCTGTTAAAATTTTGCAACTGCTTATTTTGGTGATAAACACTTTTTGAATTCAAGTTTAAAAAATGTATTATTGCTTTTGGGAATAGGGCGCTGTCAGGGGCTAGTCTTTCCATATTACTACTACCTATGTTTTGTATTTACTGCTCAAGGGTTCTCTGTCCTCCCCAGCTCATCACATATTACAGGAACGCAGACACCAACCAACATTGTTTTGTATATGGAAAACCCTTAATACATTTCTTAGATTCCTTGAGAAAGGAAATATGCATTGGAGGACTTGACAGAGAGGAAATGCTGAGGAGCTTGACAGAGAGGAAATGCTGTGACGTCAGACGCTACGGTGGCCGGAGAGAAGCAGGTTAGCAGGTTACCATAGCAACAAGACGCCGAACACGGACTTAAAACAGCGGGGAATAGGCGCACTCGACCATCCTGAGGAAGCCTGTTGAAGGCGAAACTAGTTGATCGTAGAGACGCCCTGTTTCATTGTCTGCCGGCAGACACCCGTGGTTTATGGGCTCCGTGTGACTTGAAGTAAGTGACTCTTCAATTGCTATACCTGGGATAAAAATACCCACTGGACTCAGAGGATATTAATCTGAATTGACTATATTCAAGACTGCTGTTTTGCTGTTTGCTGTTTGGTCAGAACAAATCTGTTCATTTACATGGAAAATCACTCCAGTCTGGGAGGTATATGACCATATACTATGCAATAGCTGGATACATTTGGGATCATATCCACAATAACTTTGTGAGTTAATCGCTTAGGAGAGCGTATCACAGGTTTTACATGTTCTGTGTGTGTTTTGTCATTGTCTTGTATTTTATTTTCAGTATACCGGTATTAGGACCCACTAGAATCATTTTAGGACTATTTTATGAATGAATAAACAAGAGATTATTTTATACTATACTCTAAATAAAAGAATTTTATTCACAATTTATAATTCTCCTGTTATGATTGATGCCTGTTAAGTATTTTTAAGTCAATTTTTAAGTCAATTTACTCTATTTAGTTTTAGCGCTGGGAGATATCTCTTTTGTGTGCTGTCAGTGCTAACCCGTAAGAATCAAAAAAGTAACATTCACGCTGTTCGTTAAAATAAGCGGCCAACCAGTGCTCACCCGGCTGCCCGCTGCTATGCGTATTGATTACAAATGCGCAGGGGTATTGCGCCAGTTTACTGACCGGTAACATATCGCACGGATACGTTCCTTTAAAAATATGCCTTGTGCTTTGCACAGCGTACAGAATACAGTTTATCTGTATTGTGTTCATTTTTTCAGCAGCGTAGTGTTAGTTTATTTCATTTATAGATAATCGTACAGCACATCGCGCCTTTGATTAATCTCGATGATGTTATCCAATAGAGCGTACATTATCACATTGACTGTCCGGTCCAACGCTTCTGCAAAGCGGAATTCGGCACGTAGATTGCCTGTTCTTATCAGGGAAAGGTGTTCTCCACACTCCTGTTCTGGTGAAAGGTCAAAAGCAAATAGCGTGTAGCCCCTGAGGTACTCTTCGCGGTCATTCAGTATACCATTGTCAGATTTCTGCTTATTTGTGATCTGTATGAGTGACATATACTCTCTTACAGCATTACCACGTTCAAAGTCGGGTTGAAATGGCTTGGCGGGGTGCGGTGTTCCATCCAGATAAAGGGACACAAAACTTACATTTTTATGTTCAAAGCAAAGGGGGTTCCGGCTATGGATTCCTGAAAATGATTCGTTATCCACAAAACAGGCTATAACTGTTTTCGGCACTTGCCCTAAAAATAGATTTTCTAGATTAAATACTCTACTGCCTGTTGGTACGCTGTATATTTTCATCCCAACGCGGTCAATCGCGTATTTCGCGTTACCGTTTAACAGGGCCTGCGCGTGCCCAATCCGCACGGTCGGTGAGACCTGAACTCTTTTCACGAACAGGGATGCCACTGTGATCTGTATTTTAAAGGCATCCGCTTCAGACGACATTAAGCAGAATGCGTCTTTGTTTCTGGTTAGTTTAATCTTCAGATCAACGGCGTTTAAAATTAGTTTATGTTGATGGAAAAGGTCGCAGTGAAGCGGTCCTAGCAGTTCAACCGTGCGACTCTGCTCTGTTGCTCCTGCTCGTTTTTTGAACCCCGTATTCGGCCCGTCCAGCGCCGTGTTGTTAAATTCACCAGCCGAATCTTTGTAAAATAATCCTGTTGTGTGTTTTGTTGACAATGCATCCGAGCTGTAATTCAATATAGTCTCAATGTACGCGCGGTATGCGTAAAGATTGTTGGATTGTGATATGAGCCTGTCGCCCAAAGTTACATCCACTTGGTTGAATAAAGTCGCTATTGGGTAATTAATAAGTGCGACCCGCGCACCTTGCGGTATCGGCGTGTTATCGGTTCGTACGATCTTGCATGTCACGTACAACAGCGTGTTGTTCAGATCGTAGTAGTGTTCACCGCTGGCTGCTATATAAAATTCAAGCGGAGCTGTGTCGGATAACGCCGCTAAAGGTTGAACTTCGACGTATAGACTTTTCTCTATGCTAGTTTGTGTCGGGGGCACGTCAAAAAGATCCAGCTCTGTTTTTGCACATTCAACGGACTCGTGGTGTATGAAAGACATGTTTAAAAAATATCACCAACGGCGCTCTTCGGCTTTCTCTTCTTCTTTGAGTTGCGTCGTCTCTGTTTTTTATTTAAAAAGGGTATGTCCCAAGGCGGAAGCACTATCATACGCTTCCGTTTTCTTTTAGACACGCCTTTTCTTTTATATATTAGTCCTGAACCGTCTTGCTTTGCTTGGTTCGCCTCATGTATCTTATTCACCACGGCCGTTGTGGCTTGCCCGATAACATCTTTCGCTATATTACGAGCCGCTGTCTTCATATGCGGTTTAGCCAACTCTAAACCTCTCCGGAAAAGAGGAACAGCTTTTCTGAAAAGACTTCGAAAAATACCGCCTAAACCGCAGCCGTACATGTATGCGCTGCCGTGAAAACCTGGTAATCCATTACCGGCTTGAGATTTATAATATTGCGCGTAGAGGCCCGGATTGCCATAATTTTTAACAGCGACCATTCTGCTTAGTTAATAAAATTCAGTTTTGCGGCGTCTGAAGTGTAGCTTCACGATCGCTTTCCCAAACTTAAATGCCATGTTCTCGTTTTGGTCATTCTTTATCTCTATGGCTATCGTGTCAAAATGTGTTTTGCACAATGGTACGTAATCGGGCTTCTCGTATCGTATTGTGACAACCTCATTGTTATAACCCTTCATTTCAACAGTGCGAAGTAGCGGTACATAACTATCCCCGACCCGTTGGTGTTCGATAATGTCTGTGTACACGTCCATCGTATATTGGCCGCCTTTGATGTCTGCGCATGGTTTAGAAATATTAGTTTTAGGTTGTAAACCCAGTATCCATGTCAGCTTAGAACCGGCGTGTATTTGATACAACAGCTTACTGTCGCATGTTACAACGGGTGCAAACGGATCATACGTTAGTCTTAATCCAACATCCAGTTTCAGTTGTACAATTTCAGCGTTGATTATGTTCAGTAACGCTTCGATTGTTTCATAAAAACCCGGTTTAATGCACAAACTCGCGACTCTCGCCACCGGCTGGTCCGCCGTTCCATCCCATGATAATTGCAGTCTACAATCTTGTAAATCCAATGTATTCCACGTATGCGGATATTGTATCTCAGTAAGTGCTACTTCCCATTCGCCATTTAAGTCTATCGGTTTAGCCAACTTTGTCGTATAGTTAGAAATCTTATTTTGCGGGAAAGTAATAGCCGATGCGTTGCTGGGTAAGGTTATGTAGAACGCCTTGTCATCCATCGCTCGTCTTGTTTAGATAGTGATGAGATTTATGTCTTTTATCACCGATGCCGTGACCCAACTGTTAAATTTTGCGGGGTACCCGCGCCACTTGACTAACGCGTATTTACGGCCTCTGACCGTCTTATTTTTTAAAATCTTTTCCACTTTGTAAACTCTGTTATAGTTTTTTGGTATGCTTTGAAGCTCTTCGGGGTAAAAACTACCTGTTATAACTTCACCGTACAGATCTGCCAACTTATAAAGCGGTTTAAGCCCTTTAGTGTTCACACTATGTACAACAAATATCTCCTCAGAAAAGCTCTGTTCGTAACCTTTCTGAAATATGTCCTTATATTTAGAAATACGGACGTGGTCACCGATTCCTAAACAAACGGGGGGTTTCTTACTTCTAAAGTAATCACCGTAGGTCGTTTTGAAGACACTCAATGCGTTAGAGTCATTCACATCGTTTGGAGCGCACTTAATCGTTCTATGGTATGTGTTATTATAGCTGCGTATGAAGTCTTGTAAAACGTCTATATATCTGTAGGTATTCTTTGCCGTGAAATAGCGCCACATGCGTGTTTTTAAAGTCCTATTGAAGCGCTCTATAACAGCAGCTTTCACATCGTTATTGGTCGTGAAATGATTTATACCGTATTTTTCTAACACCTTTTTTAGTTTTCTGTTTAGAAACTCTTTACCATTATCGGTTTGTAGCTTCGTCGGCACAGCACCCTGCTGGAATATTTTTTCAAAAGCATTAGCGACTGTTGCGGCGTTCTTATCGGTCAGACTTTCACCCCACACCCTCTTACTGAATATATCGATGATTGTTAATATGTATTTAACACCATCGTTGTATTTTGACAGATCTATCAGCGAGACCAAATCGCATTGCCACTGTTGGTTTATACCCGATACACAAATCATGTTCCTTTTATAGTTTTTTCTTGCTGGCTTGTGCAACGTGTATGCGTCTTGTTCTTGTAACCACTTTCTTACGTCGGATCTTTTAAATTTATTTTTAACCGACCCATAATATTTATCAATGCCGCTAAAACTACCTGGTTTTAGTACAGTGCAGCATTGTGGTGACCACCAGTATATAGTAGTACAGTACAGTAGGTCATTGCTGTATCTTGCAGCTCTGTGTCACTTCTAGCATCCTGATCAGTGCTCAATATCTGCTGCATTGTTGTGACCAGTATGTATACTGTACTGTGCGACGTGTGTTATACACCTGGTGATTTTATACATCCTGTAATCTGTACTGAGCGATGTGTGAGATACACTTGGGGATTATACACCCTGTATACTGTAAAGTGCAATGTTTGTGATACACCTGGTGATTATACACCCTGTATACTGTACTGAGCAATGTGTGAGATACACCTTGGGAATATACACCCTATATACTGTACTGTGTGATGTGTGAGATATACCTGGGGATTAATCACCCTATATACTGTACTGTGCGATGTGTGTGATACACCTGGTAATTAATTATACACCCTGTATACTGTACTGTGCGACGTGTGTTATACACCTGGGGGTAAATTTACTAAGGTGGGAGATTTTTAGAACTGGTGATGTTGCCCATGGCAACCAATCAGATTCTACTTACCATTTATCTAGCTGCTTCTAGCAGATAATAGATATAATCTGATTGGTTGCTATGGGCAACATCACCAGATCTAAAAATCTCCCACCTTAGTAAATTTACCCCCTGGTGATTATACATCCTGTAATCTGTACTGAGCGATGTGTGAGATACACCTGGGGATTATACACCCTATATACTGTACTGAGCGATGTGTGAGATACACCTGGGGATTATACACCCTATATTATTATTATTATTATTATTATCCTTTATTTATATGGCGCCACAAGGGTTCCGCAGCGCCCAATTACAGAGTACATAAATAATCAAACAGGAAAACAGCAACTTGCAGTTGATGATAGTATAGGACAAGTACAGGGTAAATAAACATAGTTACATCAGCAGATGACACTGGAATAAGTATCAGGTGGCAGAAGACTGCTGGATGTGGTACAGTTGAAGATTATTAAATTAAGACAAAGGATAAGCACATGAGGGAAGAGGGCCCTGCTCATTAGAGCTTACAATCTAAAGGGGAGGGGTAGACAGACATGGGTGACACAGATGGGGTACATAGAGAACGTGGAACAGAGGGTTAGGATGAGATTTGGCTGGGTTTGGTGAATAAGTGGACCCCCAGAAGGCACAAGTCAATACTTAACATTGCAACATTTTACTGGGCTATGCAGGAGAAAATTAAAAATAGGGAAAAATTAAAAAAAAGAATCGATAACTTCTATCGCTTTCAAAAAGGTCAATGGAAGCTGAAATAATGGACAACTACCTCATGGAAGCTAGATACAGTATACCAAACAGTACTTAGCAGAGTTAGGAATGAGTGCTTATGAAATACAGTAACATTTTGTCAGAATATTTCAGAAACTGCATGGCTGGTCTCTTGCACTCTATTGCTCAAATACACCACCTGCTTTTGGATTTATATTCAAAAACATTATGTCTCCATAATCCCAAAAACGTCAGTCTTCTTGGAAAGTGGTTTGTTCCTTTGTAAGGGAAAGAGAACAAACGTTCTCAAACAACGGTTTCTCAATTTTATTTTCCTCTGGGAAGGGATTGTGGATTCGCAGGAATATCTGAGCATTTCTGTAATCAGAAAGCAGTGACTTTCTACAAATGTTTACATTAGATTACGTTTGGCAAAAAAAAAAAAGTACAGAATCCTATTTAGGATGTCTTCACCTAATCGTAGACATAAATATGGAAATCGTCATCAAACTTAATGAAGTACACAGATTGTTTAGCTTCAACTTGATGAATAACCATGCCAGTCCTTTTGAGCCATCTTCTTTGGCATATTCCACTTGCTTGCCCACCAGGCTGTCCACAACCTCCCCTGGTTCTCTTACAGCTGGAGGGGAATTATTTGAGTCTGGCATGATCCGAAGATCTCCTTCTTTATAGTTATCTAAAAGTTTATACATATATAAGACTGGGTCCTTTTCATAGGTTATATAATAATAAAACCATGTGTTCATAATAGGTGCTCGTGCTAATACCATACCTCGCCACTCATCCTTGGAACCATCCTCTGTTTCAAACATATGCTCCACTGCTTTATCAATCATTGTGTCAGCCAAATGGGCATCGCTGATTCGGGATGAGGCAACTCTGTCTGGTAGAACTTCAAGAGCAGACACCCTTTCATCCTTGTGAAGCTCAAGTCCATAGACACAATCAAATCCATCATACTTTCTAAGATAGAGGGAGGGATTCACTGGTACTTGATCCAGAACTGTTCCTTTCCACTGGGTTATTGGCCCACTGCCCTCTTTCCACCCATGCTGTATTCTACAGCCTACAATATTTCGCCTTGGCTGGGAGATTGCTTTACTTGGTCCCATATTGTTTCGAAGTTTCTTATGAGATGTTCTTTTCTTCATCATATTTGCAGAAACAACTGCATGTGCTGCATCAGCTCTTGATCGCTGAGCGGCCGCCTTTCCAAATGGAGTCTTCATTCATCTGTGTATTAAAGGGCAGCAAGGCTGCCGAACTAGGGTGAAAAGTGTAGTCACTCCAACTTTGTTGTAGTCCTTCCAGTCTACATGAAAAAGAACCCCTTCCTTTCCACCTTTCAGAAAAACTCCGACCCTCAATTGCTCTGATCAGAAGTCACTTTCTGGGGCAGATAGGATGTGTTTCCCTCCACTCCCCCTGCAGGTGATGGCTGCGGCACAGTGCTCCCCTGCGGCGAGTTGCCCCAATCCTCCTCCTCCCTCCTTTGTCAGACTCTGTCACCACTACTGTGCGCTGCTATGGAAGAGCAGCTCCCGTCTCACTCCCCCTGAACTTCCAAGCCCTCCGCTCAGACACTCCAGCGCTCGTTCCCTTCCCTCACCCCCTCCCTCTCCACACACTGCCAGATTTGGAGCTGGCTGCTACTATACAGCCGCCTGTCACTCTTCTGCCAGGACCAGGCCTCGCCTTCCTGCCAAATACTTATCCCTCCAGAGCTGCATACTGTATACTGTGCTGTGCGACGTGTGTTATACACCTGGTGATTATACATCCTGTAATCTGTACTGAGTGATGTGTGAGATACACCTGGTAATATCTGTGCTCAGTGTGCTGCATTGTGGGGACTACCAGTATATAATTATAGTAGTACAGTACAGTAGGCCATTGCTGTATCTTGCAGCTCCGTGTCACTGCAAGTATGCATTCCATATCTGTGTTGCATTGTTGTGAGCAGTATATAGTAGGACAGTGCAGCATTTTGGTGACCAGCAGTATACATATAGTACAGTACAGTAGGCCATTGCTGTATCTTGCAGCTCCGTGTCAGACTCAGTTCTAGTATCCTGATCAGTGCTCAATATCTGCTGCATTGTTGTGACCAGTATATAGTAGTACAGTGCAGCATTGTGGTGACCACCAGTATATAGTAGTACAGTACAGTAGGCCATTGCTGTATCTTGCAGCTCCGTGTCAGACTCAGTTCTAGTATCCTGATCAGTGCTCAATATCTGCTGCATTGTTGTGACCAGTATATAGTAGTACAGTGCAGCATTGTGGTGACCACCAGTATATAGTAGTACAGTACAGTAGGCCGTTGCTGTATCTTGCAGCTCTGTGTCACTTCTAGTATCCTGATCAGTGCTTAAAATCTGTGCTCAGTGTCAGTGCTGCATTGTGGTGACCAGTATACTACAGTACAATAGTGCAGTGCTGTTCTCGCTGCTCAGTGTCAGTTCTTCGTAGTATCATTGTCACTGACCTAGGTTGGGGGTGTTGTGAACTCGGGGGTTCTCCCGATGGTAGGGGAGAGGAACCACAGTTGGGTCGGAACAGGGATGGCTTGATATAGGTCTTCCTCATACAGGACTCTGACAGTAAAGCTTGGTGAAAATATTAAAGAACTTTATTGCAGGAAGGGAGCAACACAATGTCACATAGCAGAGAAGGAACGTATGGGGGGAATGTCCAGGCCTATAGGAGAACTTGTAAGCAATGTTAATGATTCCAGGAAAAGAAGTACTTGTGAGTGTTGGTACAAGGTAATAGTGACTGAAGAACTTGTGAGTGATGTTTTTAAAAATACTGATGATTTGAAGAACTGGTGAACGGTGGTTAAAGACTCTGACGATTTGAAACACTTGTGAGCGGTGGTTAAACACACTGATGATTTGTATGACTTGAGAGCAGTGACTAAAGATACTGATGATTTATAGAACTTGAGAGCGGTGGTTAAAGACACTGATGATTTGTATGACTTGAGAGCGGTGATTAAAGACACTGTAGAACTTGAGAACGGTGGTTAAAGACACTGATGATTTGTATCAAAATAGAAAGATGGGATGATTCCCAAGCGCTGTTCTACATATAGGAATATCCTTCCATTCGATTTCCAAAAGACAGGTATCCTTAAGAGAAAACAAAAAGGACAAACACGTCCTATGTGTATGAATATTCTCAAATCTTCACAATCAACAGAAGGAGTCCACCACTGACCTTAAATCAAGGCCCTATGTTCACATAAAGGTATCTTTCTGGGACTCCACTTCTAAGTATATCCAAGTTAATTCCTATTCATTTTCGCTTGACTTATTGGTATATAGCTCACCTTCAATAAGTGCCCTATGTTCACCAAAAGGTATCTTTTACTCCATGGGTCCTCCGTTATATAAGGTCCTGCTTGTAGTTTTTATAATCACCGGCAAAGAAAAAGGGTTCGTATACCTCGTGTATTATCCAAGTAATTTATTAAAAAGAATAAAATTCATAAATACATAACCCACTGATATCGACTGGACCATATACCACTTCACAGCCCTCAGATGGAAAAAATAGAGGGGGAAAAAAGGTTTCAAAGTGAAAAAATAAATTAAACCGCAATTAAGCGGTATAAAAGATAATCCACCAAAAACCTCTCTCAGTGGGTGGTATAGTTAAGTCTAGGGTTAGTGACTGTAATGGGGGCGCAAGTTGCTATTATCACCTCTTTTTTTTAATTACTGATGATTTGTATGACTAAGTTGAGAGCGGTGGTTAAAGACACTGGCAACTTGCAAAACTTGGGAGCGGTGGTTTAGAGACACTGGTAACTTGCAAAACTTGGGATCGGTGGTTAAAGACCCTGATGACTTGTAGAATTTGAGAACGGTGTTTAAAGACACTGATGAGTTGTAGAACTTGAGAGCGGTGTTTAAGACACTGATGACTTGTAGAACTTGAGAGTGGTGTTTAAAGACACTGATGACTTGTAGAACTTGAGAGCGGCATTTAGCCCGCAGCCCACGCTGACTCCAAGAAGCACCGGTGACTGGATTGCAGAGGAACACACCAGACGCTGTATACGCTGGAACTGTGCAGCAACTGGCACCTGGAAGTGCCGGAGACACTGGGGTACGACTGCAGAGAGATTCGCCGGGAACAAGAGCACTGGCATCCACTTCAGGGGAAAAGACGATACTCGGGCGCCGAGGCTCTGCCCATAGTCTGCCTTTGAATCTCCCCCCTCCGCTGGATTGGCGGAACAGTCTGATGACGTCACCTGCTCCCCGCCCACGTGATGCCGGGTGTCATGGCGGCGCCCCTGCCCCGGGGAACCGCCGGGAGCCGCGCCAGCCAGACGCCGGTGCCCGTGGACCACCGAAGGCGGAGGCCGCAACACAGACCAGCAAGCACGCAGGGGTAAGCGCGGTGAACGCCGCCTATGGCGTGTGACAATCATCAGTGATCAGTATAATCAGTTCTCAGTATAATCAGTGTGCTGTTAGACGTGTGCCCATTGTCCGCCATTAGTGCAGTGGGATTTAGACAATTGATGAAGTTATTGTGTCCCCGGTACAAAATCCCATCTAGATTCCACTTCAATAGGCAGGCGATAGCGAGATTTTACCAATTAATATCAGTGATTTATAATTATTAATTACAAATAATTCCAGTGATTTTGTCATTTTCTTCCAGTGATTTGGACCAATAATACCATTGATTAGAACGAATAATTCCAGTGATTTTGTCATTTTCTTCCAGTGATTTGGACCAATAATACCATTCATTAGTACGAATAATTCCAGTGATTTTGTCATTTTCTTTCAGTGATTTGAACCAATAATACCATTGACTAGAACGAATAATTCCTGTGATATTGAGGTGTTTGTGTCGCTTAGATTAGCCGTCCAGCGACCACAGTGCACCTCTTTTTCTCTTTTCTTTGCATCATGTGCTGTTTGGGGCCAATTTTTTTAAGTGCCATCCTGTCTGACACTGCAGTGCCACTCCTAGATGGGCCAGGTGTTTGTGCCGCCCTCTTGGGTCGCTTAGCTTAGTCATCCAACGACCTCAGTGCAAATTTTAGGACTAAAAATAGTATTGTGAGGTGTGAGGTGTTCAGAATAGACTGGAAATTAGTGGAAATTATGGTTATTGAGGTTAATAATACTATAGGATCAAAATTACCCTCAAATTCTATGATTTAAGCTGTTTTTGAGGGGGTTTTGAAAAAAAACACCCGAATCCAAAACACACCCGAATCCGACAAAAAAATTTCAGGGAGGTTTTGCCAAAACGCGTCCGAATCCAAAACACGGCCTCGGAACCGAATCCAAAACCAAAACACAAAACCCGAAAAATTTCCGGTGCACATCTCTAGTGTGTACCCACCTTAAGTGTCTGCCTGTCCTGTCTGTGCTCCATATCCTTAATGTCTGTCTGTCCTGTCTGTGTTCCACTAGAGAACAAGTGTGGTTTAGAATCCCCTCTCATCACTCAGTAGAGAATAATAAACAATGTAACAAACTAATGCTGGACACTAGGGTATAGGACATAGGGGGTGATTCAGATCTGATTGCTGCTTTGCTTTTTCGCACAGCGGGCGATCAGGTACTAACTGCGCATGCGTATGCACCGCAATGGCATGTGCGTCGGACAACAACTAAGAGCATCACTGGTCAGCGACGGGATGGTGTTCGCAAGGTGATTGACTGGAGGAAGCCGTTTGTGGGTGGTAACTGACCGTTTATTGGGATTGTCTGGAAAAACGCAGAGCGTTTTCAGGGAGGGTGTTTGACTTCAGCTCCGGCCCCGATCAGCCTGATGTGATTGCACTGTAGGAGTAAGTCCTGGGCTGCGCAGAGACTGCACAAAATGGATTTTAGCAGCTCGGCGTACACATAGGATCACACACTTGCTCGGCGAATATACACTCCCCCTGGAGGCGGGGACTATCTGAACACAGCCCAGCGATTAGATCTGAATCACCCCCATAGTGCAATTAGGAGACCAGAGGCAACGGGGGGAATAGGTGTACCACAGTCTGGTCAGTGAGAATAGAAACATACCCAGAAAGACTAATATACTACAAATGAAATGAAAACTCTTAGCATAATTACAACCCTCCCCCCCCCCAAAAAAAAAGAAAACAAACAAACAAAAACATATACAGTACTGAATGTTGCCGGTACAATAAGCAAATGCAGTGTAGTCAAAGGTTATAAGCCAGTCATTCATATTGTAGATAGTGATGAGCGGGTTCGGTTCCTCGGAAACCGAACCCCCCCGAACTTCACCCATTTTACACGGGTCCGAGGCATACTCGGATTCTCCCGTATGGCTCGGTTAACCCGAGCGCGCCCGAACGTCATCATCCCGCTGTCGGATTCTCGCGAAATTCGGATTCTATATAAGCAGCCGCGCGTCGCCGCCATTTTCACTCGTGCATTGGAAATGTTAGGGAGAGGACGTGGCTGGCGTCCTCTCCGTTTATTGTTGAACTTGATTGTGCTTTATTGCTTAATTGAGGGGAGGACTGGGGAGCAGCTGGGGAGCAGCTGTATAATATAGGAGGAGTACAGTGCAGAGTTTTGCTGATCAGTGACCACCAGTTTTATCCGTTCTCTGCCTGAAAAAAACGCTCCTTATCTGTGCTCAGTGTGCTGCATATATCTGTGCTCACACTGCTTAATTGTGGGGACTGGGGAGCAGTTGTATTATATAGGAGGAGTACAGTGCAGAGTTTTGCTGACAGTCACCACCAGTATACGTTGTCTGCCTGAAAAAAACGCTCCTTATCTGTGCTCAGTGTGCTGCATATATCTGTGCTCACACTGCTTAATTGTGGGGACTGGGGAGTAGCTGTATTATATAGGAGGAGTACAGTGCAGAGTTTTGCTGACAGTGACCACCAGTATATGTTGTCTGCCTGAAAAACACTCCATATCTGTGCTCAGTGTGCTGCATATATCTGTGCTCACACTGCTTTATTGTGGGCACTGGGGACCACCAGTATATTATATAGGAGGAGTGCAGTGCAGAGTTTTGCAGACCTGTGTCCACCAGTATACGTTGTCTGCCTGAAAAACACTCCATATCTGTGCTGCATTGTAGTATATAGCAGGAGTACAGTGCATAATTTTGCTGACCACCAGTATATAATATATAGTAGTACGGTACAGAAGGCCACTGCTGTACCTACCTCTGTGTCGTCAAGTATACTATCCATCCATACCTGTGGTGCATTTCAGTTTTGCACAGTTTGCTGACCACCAGTATATAATATATATAGCAGTACGGTACAGTAGGCCACTGCAGTACCTACCTCTGTGTCGTCAAGTATACTATCCATCCATACCTGTGGTGCATTTCAGTTTTGCAGTTTGCTGACCACCAGTATATAATATATATAGCAGTACGGTACAGTAGGCCACTGCTGTACCTACCTCTGTGTCGTCAAGTATACTATCCATCCATACCTGTGGTGCATTTCAGTTTTGCACAGTTTGCTGACCACCAGTATATAATATATATAGCAGTACGGTACAGTAGGCCACTGCTGTACCTACCTCAGTGTCGTCAAGTATACTATCCATCCATACCTGTGGTGCATTTCAGTTTTGCACAGTTTGCTGACCACCAGTATATAATATATTTAGCAGTACGGTACAGTAGGCCACTGCTGTACCTACCTCAGTGTCGTCAAGTATACTATCCATCCGTACCTGTGGTGCATTTCAGTTTTGCACAGTTTGCTGACCACCAGTATATAATATATATAGCAGTACGGTACAGTAGGCCACTGCTGTACCTACCTCTGTGTTGTCAAGTATACTATCCATCCATACCTGTGGTGCATTTCAGTTTTGCACAGTTTGCTGACCACCAGTATATAATATATATAGCAGTATGGTACAGTAGGCCACTGCTGTACCTACCTCTGTGTCGTCAAGTATAGTATCCATCCATACCTGTGGTGCATTTCAGTTTTGCACAGTTTGCTGACCACCAGTATATAATATATATAGCAGTACGGTACAGTAGGCTACTGCTGTACCTACCTCTGTGTCGTCAAGTATACTATCCATCCATACCTGTGGTGCATTTCAGTTTTGCACAGTTTGCTGACCACCAGTATATAATATATATAGCAGTACGGTACAGTAGGCCACTGCTATACCTACCTCTGTGTCGTCAAGTATACTATCCATCCATACCTGTGGTGCATTTCAGTTTTGCACAGTTTGCTGACCACCAGTATATAATATATATAGCAGTACGGTACAGTAGGCCACTGCTGTACCTACCTCTGTGTCGTCAAGTATACTATCCATCCATACCTGTGGTGCATTTCAGTTGTGCGCAGTATATATAGTAGTAGGCCATTGCTATTGATACTGGGATATAATTCCACACATTAAAAAATGGAGAACAAAAATGTGGAGGGTAAAATAGGGAAAGATCAAGATCCACTTCCACCTCGTGCTGAAGCTGCTGCCACTAGTCATGGCCGAGACGATGAAATGCCATCAACATCGTCTGCCAAGGCCGATGCCCAATGTCATAGTAGAGAGCATGTAAAATCCAAAAAACAAAATTTCAGTAAAATGACCCAAAAATCTAAATTGAAAGCGTCTGATGAGAAGCGTAAACTTGCCAATATGCCATTTACGACACTGAGTGGCAAGGAACGGCTGAGGCTCTGGCCTATGTTCATGGTTAGTGGTTCAGATTCACATGAGGATGGAAGCACTCATCCTCTCGCTAGAAAAATGAAAAGACTTAAGCTGGCAAAAGCACAGCAAAGAACTGTGCGTTCTTCTAAATCACAAATCCCCAAGGAGAGTCCAATTGTGTCCGTTGCGATGCCTGACATTCCCAACACTGGACGGGAAGAGCTTGCACCTTCCACCATTTGCACGCCCCCTGCAAGTGCTGGAAGGAGCACCCGCAGTCCAGTTCCTGATAGTCAAATTGAAGATGTCACTGTTGAAGTACACCAGGATGAGGATATGGGTGTTGCTGGCGCTGGGGAGGAAATTGACAAGGAGGATTCTGATGGTGAGGTGGTTTGTTTAAGTCAGGCACCCGGGGAGACACCTGTTGTCCGTGGGACGAATATGGCCATTAACATGCCTAGTCAAAATACAAAAAAAATCAGCTCTTCGGTGTGGAATTATTTCTACACAAATGCGGACAACAGGTGTCAAGCCGTGTGTTGCCTTTGTCAAGCTGTAATAAGTAGGGGTAAGGACGTTAACCACCTAGGAACATCCTCCCTTATACGTCACCTGGACCGCATTCATCAGAAGTCAGTGACAAGTTCAAAAACTTTGGGTGACAGCGGAAGGAGTCCACTGACAACTAAATCCCTTCCTCTTGTAACCAAGCTCCTGCAAACCACACCACCAACTCCCTCAGTGTCAATTTCCTCCTTACCCAGGAAAGCCAATAGTCCTGCAGGCCATGTCACTGTCAAGTCTGACGAGTCCTCTCCTGCCTGGGATTCCTCCGATGCATCCTTGAGTGTAACGCCTACTGCTGCTGGCGCTGCTGTTGTAGCTGCTGGGAGTCGATGGTCATCCCAGAGGGGAAGCCGGAAGACCGCTTGTACTACTTCCAGTAAGCAATTGACTGTCCAACAGTCCTTTTCGAGGAAGATGAAATATCACAGCAGTCATCCTGCTGCAAAGCAGATAACTCAGGCCTTGGCAGCCTGGGCGGTGAGAAACGTGGTTCCGGTATCCACCGTTAATTCAGAGGCAACTAGAGACTTGATTGAGGTACTGTGTCCCCGGTACCAAATACCATCTAGGTTCCATTTCTCTAGGCAGGCGATACCGAAAATGTACACAGACCTCAGAAAAAGAGTCACCAGTGTCCTAAAAAATGCAGTTGTACCCAATGTCCACTTAACCACGGACATGTGGACAAGTGGAGCAGGGCAGACTCAGGACTATATGACTGTGACAGCCCACTGGGTAGATGTATTGCCTCCCGCAGCAAGAACAGCAGCGGCGGCACCAGTAGCAGCATCTCGCAAACGCCAACTCGTTCCTAGGCAGGCTACGCTTTGTATCACCGCTTTCCAGAAGAGGCACACAGCTGACAACCTCTTACGGAAACTGAGGAACATCATCGCAGAATGGCTTACCCCAATTGGACTCTCCTGGGGATTTGTGATATCGGACAACGCCAGCAATATTGTGCGTGCATTACATCTGGGCAAATTCCAGCACGTCCCATGTTTTGCACATACATTGAATTTGGTGGTGCAGAATTATTTAAAAAATGACAGGGGCGTGCAAGAGATGCTGTCGGTGGCCCGAAGAATTGCGGGCCACTTTCGGCGTTCAGCCACCGCGTGCCGAAGACTGGAGCACCACCAAACATTCCTGAACCTGCCCTGCCATCATCTGAAGCAAGAAGTGGTAACGAGGTGGAATTCAACCCTCTATATGCTTCAGAGGATGGAGGAGCAGCAAAAGGCCATTCAAGCCTATACATCTGCCAACGATATAGGCAAAGGAGGGGGAATGCACCTGACTCAAGCGCAGTGGAGAATGATTTCAATGTTGTGCAAGGTTCTGCAACCCTTTGAACTTGCCACACGTGAAGTCAGTTCAGACACTGCCAGCCTGAGTCAGGTCATTCCCCTCATCAGGCTTTTGCAGAAGAAGCTGGAGGCATTGAAGGAGGAGCTAAAACAGAGCGATTCCGCTAGGCATGTGGGACTTGTGGATGGAGCCCTTAATTCGCTTAACCAGGATTCACGGGTGGTCAATCTGTTGAAATCAGAGCACTACATTTTGGCCACCATACTCGATCGTAGATTTAAAACTTACGTTGTATCTCTCTTTCCGGCAGACACAAGTCTGCAGAGGTTCAAAGACCTGCTGGTGAGAAAATTGTCAAGTCAAGCGGAACGTGACCCGTCAGCATCTCCTCCTTCACATTCTCCCGCAACTGGGGGTGCGAGGAAAAGGCTAAGAATTCCGAGCCCACCTGCTGGCGGTGATGCAGGGCAGTCTGGAGTGAGTGCTGACATCTGGTCCGGACTGAAGGACCTACCAACGATTACTGACATGTCGTCTACTGTCACTGCATATGATTCTCTCACCATTGAAAGAATGGTGGAGGATTATATGAGTGACCGCATCCAAGTAGGCACATCAGACAGTCCGTACGTATACTGGCAGGAAAAAGAGGCAATTTGGAGGCCCTTGCACAGACTGGCTTTATTCTACCTAAGTTGCCCTCCCTCCAGTGTGACCTCCGAAAGAGTGTTTAGTGCAGCCGCTCACCTTGTCGGCAATCGGCGTACGAGGTTACTTCCAGAAAATGTGGAGAAGATGATGTTCATCAAAATTAAGTATAATCAATTCCTCCGTGGAGACATTCACCAGCAGCAATTGCCTCCAGAAAGTACACAGGGACCTGAGATGGTGGATTCCAGTGGGGGCGAATTAATAATCTGTGAGGAGGGGGATGTACACAGTGAAAGGGGTGAGGAATCGGAGGATGATGATGAGGTGGACATCTTGCCTCTGTAGAGCCAGTTTGTTCAAGGAGAGATTGATTGCTTCTTTTTTTGGTGGGGGCCCAAACCAACCAGTCATTTCAGTCACAGTCGTGTGGCAGACCCTGTCGCTGAAATGATGGGTTCATTAAAGTGTGCATGTCCTGTTTATACAACATAAGGGTGGGTGGGAGGGCCCAAGGACAATTCCATCTTGCACCTCTTTTTTCTTTCATTTTTCTTTGCATCATGTGCTGTTTGGGGACAATTTTTTTGAAGTGCCATCCTGCCTGACACTGCAGTGCCACTCCTAGATGGGCCAGGTGTTTGTGTCGGCCACTTGTGTCGCTTAGCTTAGTCACACAGCGACCTTGGTGCGCCTCTTTCATTTTTCTTTGCATCATGTGCTGTTTGGGGACAATTTTTTTGAAGTGCCATCCTGCCTGACACTGCAGTGCCACTCCTAGATGAGCCAGGTGTTTGTGTCGGCCACTTGGGTCGCTTAGCTTAGCCATCCAGCGACCTCGGTGCAAATTTTAGGACTAAAAATAATATTGTGAGGTGTGAGGTGTTCAGAATAGACTGAAAATGAGTGGAAATTATGGTTATTGAGGTTAATAATACTATGAGATCAAAATGACCCCCAAATTCTATGATTTAAGCTGTTTTTGAGGGTTTTTTGTAAAAAAAAACCGAATCCAAAACACACCCGAATCCGACAAAAAAATTTCAGGGAAGTTTTGCCAAAACGCGTCCGAATCCAAAACACGGCCGCGGAACCGAATCCAAAACCAAAACACAAAACCCGAAAAATGTCCGGTGCACATCACTAATTGTAGACCAGTCCTGCTGATTCCTGGGTCCAATATGAACCCGTGGGGAGACACATGCAATGTTCCAATTTTTAAGCTTTTTCAAGCCTGAGATCAGGGGAAATATTTGTTGTGGATCCACTGTGTGAAAAATCTGTTTGGTCGGAAACCTCATCTGTACCATATATTTGTCTTCCTCAGAGCTCCTGTAATCTGCTGAAAAGATCTGTGTTAGGCGAGTGTGGCTGAAAAAATGTCACCAAAAAAACGGAATGTCTCCCAAAGCTGATGTAGAGGCCTCTGATGGTCATGCAGCCCAGAGAATGGCATCTTTAATGTAGAAATAAGGCATCCTCTTGAGCGTATCCAAATAAGCTACCATTGGAGCATTCTTGGCCTTTTTGTTGTGATGCATATGTAATACCTCATATATGTATATGCAAATTTATATATATATATATATATATATATATATATATAGGTATGAACATACTGGGGTTTGCACATTGTTTCCCCCTGGCCAGCAACAGCCAAGCCCGGGAAGATTGTCCCTTACTGATTGGGCCACCCAGGTTAGAGGGCAGAAGGTACCTGGGGTGGTCTGTTGCTGGGGTGAGAGAGCCAGTGGGCACCCAGGACATGGGAGGTCCAGAGAAGCAGTGACGGATTTTAGGAGCCACACAGTACGGGAAGGGGAGTCTGCCCTGAGGAGAGAAGAGGGAAGAATCTACCTGCCAGATCGGATCCTCTGCCTGGATCCCGTGGAGCCCTACTGCCGGCCTTCAGAGAGCGGAGCCGCCTGGAGAGGATCGTGGAGAGAGAGACCTCCGGTGCCTGCCCAGGACTTCTGGAGGGAGGAAGCCGCCCGCGTCACTGCCTGACGAACGGAGTGAGGAGCACTGCGTGGAGGGTCAGCCAGGAGGACGGGAGCCGTGATCGCCATTGGAAGGCGCCCAAGACCACCAAGGATGGGACATCCGGTACCCCTGAACACGGAGGAGGAGGCAGTGCGCAGGACGACTCCAAGGAGTAGACCCACCAAGGACCCCTGGGGAAAGGATTGGAGAAGACCCCGGGACACCGCGGACCTCAGCGAAGGAGTGCATCCCCGGTGTGGTGCTCTGCATCCCGGGTGGCGCTGAAGACCAGGAGTATCGGAGGTGGCAGAAGCGCCGCAGCTTCAGGGTGAGATCAGTTCATTCCCTTCCGCTGTGACACTCTGACCCTGCTTATGCCCTTCCGCTGCAAGACTCTGCACTTGTCCATCAGTTAGAAAAGAGGGTAGGCTCCCCTCATTTCTAGGGAGCCCCGCACATTAGTCCAAGAAAAAGGGGTAGGCTCCCCTCAGTCTATTGGTGCTCTGCCCAGCAGTGCCTGTCAAGGCTTATATACCTGTGTGCTTCTTACTAGAAATGCAGGTCTATTATAGACTGTTTATATAAGCCTCGCCCATCAGTGCCTGTTTAAAGCTTGCAGGCCTGTGTGCTTCCTACTAGAAGAGCTGGGTCATGTTAGACTGTGTTAAATAAGAACAACGCCAGCTTGCTTACCTGTTCCCGTAACTCACCTGCTTGATTGTCATTGCTGATTATATGATACTGTGTTAAATAAACACAACATCAGCTTGCTTACCTGCTCCCGCAACTCACCTGCTTGATTGTCATTGCTGGTTATACCGGACTGTGTTAAACACATACAACGCCAGCTTGCTTACCTGTTCCCGGAACTCACCTGCTTGATTGTCATTGCTGGTGATACGAGACTGTGTTAAACAAAGACACACGCCAGCTTGCTTACCTGTTCCTGGAACTCACCTGCTTGATTGTCATTGCTGGTTATACCGGACTGTGTTAAACAAGGACAACGCCAGCTTGCTTACCTGCTCCCGCAACTCACCTGCTTGATTGTCATTGCTGGTTATACAAGACTGTGCTAGGTAAAGACAACGCCAGCTGATTTCCTAGATACCGGTGATGCATTTAAACTAAGAGTTCTTAACATAATTGTTACGAATGCTGTCAATGTTACTTTTATTATAGTAACCTGTTAGTGTGTGAAAATAAAATTGTGTTGTACCTATTGCGGGTTATTCTGTGTCTGCTCAAGAAAGGGGATTTTACTCTTGCCTGTCTGTCACGGTGTGCTAATAGTGACGAAGATCGTCAGCTGCGGTTTAGGAAGTTAACAGACCTTCGGACCGGGGTGTCACACATATGATCTGTTATAAAATCAGATATATGGGTAATTAGATAAAGGTTCTGGAAAATGTCCGTGGCAAAGTATAGATAGATTTAGGGATGGCCCTTATTTTAATATTGTTTTATTGTGGTATGTCCTCCAAATCACAAAGCTTGCCCAGCCCAGCCCTAACTTCAGCCTTTAAAGTCTCAAGGAGATTAATTATGAGAACCAACCGTCTCCCCCATCTAGGCCTCCAGAGGATCTGTACAGCCTTGCAGATCATCAATGCTCTGCTGGCAAGACTGAAGGGTATCTCTGAACTCCGGAATATAGTCAGTATCCTGGCACTCAGCATGCCAACGGTCAGACACCCGGCAGCAGAATCCGGATGCTCAAAATTCTGACAGATCCCAGTGGTAAGTATTGGAGTTAGTATTAGGTTAAGAGTTATACACTAGGGAGAGGCTTAGGGATAGGCTGTGGGAGGGGATGATTAGGGGTAGCCTCAGTTAGGCTGCGGGAGGGGTGGGTTAAGGGTTAAGTTTATGATTAGGGTTACAATTCTCACTATAATTAATTGAGATTCCGCTGCTTGGATTCTGGACGCCTGCATACCGAACACCGGGATATCGTACCCAACCCCTAAACTCCACTGTAATTTTAGACTTAAAGGAGGTAAAAAGCTTTTTCAAAGTCCCAATCATGAGGGCTTCATCTTTTCCCTCAGTCCATCACAGGGCTGGCAGAAGGGGTAGAGAATGGAGACCCAGAAGTTTGGAGATCACAGCATCACTGATTACAAAGGGATCAAGTGAAAGACACAGCATTAGGTCATAGGTCAGTGATAAGAGAAAGCCAATGGCAAATTAGTCAGAAATAGTCCCAATCAGCCCAGGGCAGCACCAAAAAGACAGGTGACAAGCAGGAGCTGAAAGCCCATCATACAATCAAAACGGGTTGGGTATGCGTGGCCGGCGGTCAGGAGACCACCGGTATCCCGGCCGAGGAATGCCGGCACGGGGGGGGGGGGGGGGCAAGCACAACAAGCACCTTGTGGGCTCGCTACACTCTCCACGCAGCGGGCTCGGTGGCACGCTGCGCTCACCACAGATTCTATTCCCACTCTATGGGTGTAGTGGACACCCACGAGTGTGAATAGTCCCTGTTGGTCAGCATGTCGACTGTCCGGATTGTGAACGGCCGGGATCTTGGAGTCAGTATTGTGACCGACGTACTCCTGACCACCGGTCACATAACTGTATTCCATCAAAACATAGTCAAGAGCAGAAAGGTCCTCACAAAAGCCCCCTATCCCTCGGCAGGCAGTGTATAGGGCCTAATTCAAGGTTGATTGCAAAAGCAAAATCTTCCTGTAATGGTGGGCAAAACCATGTGCACTGCAGGTGGGGCAGATATATAACATGTGCAGAGAGATTTAGATTTTGGTGGGTTATTTTGTTTCTGTGCAGGGTAAATACTGGCTGCGTTATTTTTACACTGTTTGAAAAAAAAATATTTTACAACTTTTTAAATCTATATTTCGCTGTTTGCGTGTATCTACAAATATTCTTAATTTTAATATGAATCTCTTGTGTGCCATATTCAGACACTTTTCTTTCCTATCCCTATACCAGGCATTCCCAACCGCGGTCCTCAAGGCACACCAACAGTACAGGTTTTAGTGATATCCAGGCTTCAGCACAGATGGTTAAATCAAAATAACTGAGGTACTAATTAAGTCACCTGTGTTCAAGCCTGGATATCACTAAAACCAGGACTGTTAGTGTGCCTTGAGGACCGAGGTTGGGAAACACTGCCCTATACACTATTTTTACACTGCAAATTAGATTTCAGTTTGAACATACCCCACCCAAATCTAACTCTCTCTGCACATGTTATATCTGGCCCATCTGCAGTGCACATGGTTTTGCCCAATAGAGAAAAATGTGGCTTTTGCAATCAACCTTGAATTAGGCCCATCATACAGCGGTAGCTTCTGACTACTGCAGACCAGAACAGGGTACATCACAATCTGGAGTGCTAGTCCTTAATATGTGAGCACTGCAACTTGGCGCAGACTCACGCAGAATAGTTCCCTTACACTACCGGAACCCACTTGCCAGCTAACTATAATTATTTTTTTTAAATATATTTATAAATGTTTTAACTAGTTTGAGAAACAGGATTAAAGTAGTATGGAAGCTGCAATATATTTTGTATCAACTTGGATCTGCAGGTGAGTACTGCCACATTTTAATGTGTAATGGTTCCTTTTATTCATAGAAAATAAGTACTGATTGCACTAATAGGGCATGATTCTCACTTTAGTGTATTTTGCCATAGTTGCATCTGTGACTATGGGGGTCATTTCGAGTTGTTCGCTCGCAAGCGGATTTTAGCAGATTTGCTCATGCTAAGCCGCCGCCTACTGGGAGTGAATCTTAGCATCTTAAAATTGCGAACGATGTATTCGCAATATTGCGATTACACACCTCGTAGCAGTTTCTGAGTAGCTCCAGACTTACTCGGCATCTGCGATCATTTCACTGCTTGTCGTTCCTGGTTTGACGTCACAAACACACCCAGCGTTCGCCCAGACACTCCTCCGTTTCTCCGGCCACTCCTGCATTTTTTCCGGAAACGGTAGCGTTTTTTCCCACACGCCCATAAAACGGCCTGTTTCCGCCCAGTAACACCCATTTCCTGTCAATCACATTACGATCGCCAGAACGATGAAAAAGCCGTGAGTAAAAATCCTAACTGCATAGCAAATTTACTTGGCGCAGTCGCAGTGCGGACATTGCGCATGCGCATTAAGCGGAAAATCGCTGCGATGCGAAGATTTTTACCGAGCGAACAACTCGGAATGACCACCCATATGCTAATGCTAGTATCAACCCATCCCTGGTGTACAAGTGTGCATCTGAATGTGAAACGGCTGACACGCCTAATTTGAGTGTCCTTAGACGTTCTAATACAGTTTGATGCATCTTTAGACAGAACCTTCGGTTGCACCATCGCAACTTGCCCTGGGGCCCAGCAATATGGTAGGTTCAGATATTCCCAACTGAGTATGGCCTCCTTTGTGAGTGATTAGGGGGGTCATTCAGAACTGATCGCTCGCTAGCTAATTTTTGCAGCGCTGCGATCAGATAGTCGCCGCCTATATGGGAGTGTATTTTAGCTTTGCAAGTGTGCGATCGCATGTGCAGCCAAGCACTACAAAGTTTTGTGCAGTTTCTGTGTAGCTCAGAACTTACTGAGCCGCTGTGATCACTTCAGCCTGTTCTGGCCCGTAATTGACGTCAGACACCCGCCCTGCAAACACTTGGACACACCTGTGTGTTTCCAACCACTCCCAGAAAATGGTCAGTTGACACCCAGAAATGCCTTCTTCTTATCAATCACCTTGCAATTGGCTGTGCGAATGGATTCTTCGTACACTTCATCGCCCAGCAACGATCCACTTTGTAGCCGTACAACGCGCCTGCGCATTGCAGTGCATATGCATGCTCAGGTCTGACCTGATCGCAGCGCAACGAAAAATCCCAGCTTGCAATCAGGTCTGAATGACCCCCTAAGTGTCTGCCTATAAGACAGACCACTTCCATGCGTCCAAATAGCCACCTCGCAATCACAGCCCAGGGACACCCAGCAATACATTTATGATACCAAGTATCTCAATTGCAACTGCTCTTCTGTGCATACACACAGTGTAATACATGTGCCATAAGAGTTTGTAGGGTATTTTGTGCACGCATAGTAGCAGAGAATTGCAGTAGCAGAGAAGCTCAACTATGTGAACAAAGGCATTGCATGTGACTTACATCAGGCCCATAGTGTTCGGAAGTAGCTGAAACTTGTACTGCACAGTTGGTACATTTTCTCTCTCTCTCCTGTCATTTAAATCTGCCTTGTCCATTATATCTGTTGTCGGTTTTTCTAAGGCTATAGATTGTTGCAGAATGGTCTTTATTTTTTTATAGTCCGTGTATATATGAATTGAGGGGGTGAGTCAGTAAGGATCACTTATGCGATCCTTACTGCATTTCTCTGGTGGTGGGGTCCTGCACATTTATAGGACCCGTTCTGCGATCCCATCACCCTGTCAATCGGGCAGAAGCGATTGCGGGAAGGGACGGTAGCAGGGGCGGGCCGGCTTTGCCAGAAATGGGGCCATGACGTCCTCATTTTCTGGGAGTTGCGAGGCCAAGGACTGCATCGCGAGAGACACAGTTTCCTTGGCCTTGCAAGCCGGCCTGTAATGGTAAGCCTGAGTAACTCAGCCTGCCATCGCAGATGAACATCGTATCCGATATGCGATCGCAACGCAAATGCAGGAAGGAGGTGCTGTGCACCTACTCCTGCATTTGCATTGCTAAGGATTGCAATCACAAAGCTGCTGCAATCTTTAGTGAATTAGGTCCTTAGTCATCTATGCAGCCCAGCAATGACTATTTGCCAATGTATAATTTCTCTTACGTCCTAGAGGATACTGGGAATCCATTTAGTACCATGGGGTATAGACGTGTTCACTAGAAGCCTTGGGCACTTTAAGAATTTGATAGTGTGCGCTAGCTCCTCCCTCTATGCCCCTCCTACCAGACTCAGTTTACAAAATGTGCCGGGAGGAGCCGGTCACGTTGCTGGAAGCTCCTGAAGAGTTTTCTGGATTTATTTTATCTGTTTGTTATTTTCAGGCAGGACTGGTTGACACCAGCCTGCCTGCTTCATGGGGTTAATGGTTCCGTTTCCCGCTGACAGGACACTAGCTTCTGAGGGAACTATTAGCAAGCACCACCACGCGAGCGTACATTCCCGTAGCATGCCTGCCGCCACCCTTAACAGAGCCAGAAGATAGAAGAGTGGTGAGTACTAAGCCGGCGTCCCGGTTAGTGGGTCACCGGCCATTATGGCGGAATGAGGGTACGGAGATGCACGGCTTCTACGGGGGCGGCGGGGTCTCCAGACTCAGTACACAGTGCGGACGCACCGCTTCTGAGGGAGTGAACTGAATCTAAGTACACTACGGGTGTACACAGTACCTAGATTGGCATTACAGATTTAAAAGGCGACTGACTCCATTTTAAGCATTAAAATTACCTCAGGTAGTATAAAAAAGTGGAAAGACTGCACGCCATTGAAGGGGCAGGGCTTCACTATGAGCGGATCCAGCAGCTCACCAGCGCCATCTTCCCTCTGCAATGGACACTGACGCTGACTGACAGGGACGCACAGCTCCTCCGGAGAGACTCCAGATTACCTCAGCGGTACCAGGGGTCATAGCAGGGGGAGCGCTTACCAGTGTACTAAGTACCCAATCTGGGTACTTAGGGGGTCATTCCGAGTTGTTCGCTCGCAAGCTGCTTTTAGCAGCTTTGCACACGCTAAGCCGCCGCCTACTGGGAGTGAATCTTAGCTTATCAAAATTGCGAACGAAAGATTAGCAGAATTGCGAATAGACACTTCTTAGCAGTTTCTGAGTAGCTCCAGACTTACTCGGCATCTGCGATCAGTTCAGTCAGTTTCGTTCCTGGTTTGACGTCACAAACACACCCAGCGTTCGCCCAGACACTCCTCCGTTTCTCCAGCCACTCCAGCGTTTTTCCCAGAGACGGTAGCGTTTTTTCGCACACACCCATAAAACGTCCAGTTTCCGCCCAGAAACACCCACTTCCTGTCAATCACATTACGATCACCAGAACGAAGAAAAAACCTCGTAATGCCGTGAGTAAAATACCGAACTGCATAGTAAATTTACTTGGCGCAGTCGCACTGCGGACATTGCGCATGCGCATTAGCGAATAATCGCTCCGTTGCGACAAAAAAATAACGAGCGAACAACTCGGAATGACCCCCTTAGTCTGTGACCTGGCTATGCTTGGCATTAGCAGTAAGGGTGCTGTGTGCTGGCTCCAGGCTATCTCTGTGTCTCTCTTGAAGGGCTCTTAGTGGGTTAATTGTGCATTTAACCTTTCGCGCGTGTGTGTGTGTGTGTGTGTGCGCTGTCACTGTCACAGTATATCAGACAAGGAGTGTGTTTCATTTAAGGCACAGTGTTCCTCTTCTCCAGGGGGTTCACTACAGTGTACTCCATGCAGTGTACCTTACCAGACTAGCGGGACAGAGCCAGCTTGGCTGGATTCCATTAGGTGAATGATTTCCAATATTTCTACTAAATTGTCCCGCAATGAGAAAGAGACGCAATACTTGAGAAAATTGATGACTGAGTTAATGAAAAGAGACTCAGTACCCAAACCAGCGTCTCAGTCCCCTACCATTTGTCCGCAAAAACATCCTTTGGCCCATATCCTGCAGTCTGACTCTGACGATGAGGGGTCAGACATGGAGGAGGGGGAGGTGGACTCAGAGGTGGGGGATGCTACTCTGTCACAGGGAATAGAGGCTCTTATAGAAGCTATCAGAGAAGTTCTACATATCCCTGATAAGGTAACAGAGGAGATCTTATTTTAATATAAAAAAAAATCCTCAGCCACTTTTCCTGTGTCAAAGGAACTAAATACTAGTGATGAGCGGGTTCGGATCCTCGGGATCCGAACCCGCCCGAACTTCACCTTTTTTTCACGGGTCCGAGCAACTCAGATCCTCCCGCCTTGCTCGGTTAACCCGAGCGCGCCCGAACGTCATCATCCCGCGGTCGGATTCTCGCGAGATTCGTATTCTATATAAGGAGCCGCGCGTCGCCGCCATTTTTCACTCGTGCATTGGAGATGATCGTGAGAAGACGTGGCTGGCGTCCTCTCAGTTTCTATGTTCAGTGGGCTGCAAATTGTGCTGCAAATATCTGTGCTCAGTGTGCTGCAAATATCTGTGCTCAGTGTGCTGCAAGTGCAAATATCTACGTTCTCTGTCTGAAAAACGCTCCATATCTGACTGTGCTCAGTGTGCTGCAAATATCTGTGCTCAGTGTGCTAATTGCTTTATTGTGGGGACTGGGGACCAGCAGTATTATATAGTAGGAGGACAGTGCAGAGTTTTGCTGACCAGTGACCAGTGACCACCAGTATTATACGTTCTCTGCCTGAAAAACGCTCCATATCTGTGCTTCATTGTAGTATATAGTAGGAGGACAGTGCAGAATTTTGCTGACCACCAGTATAACTATATATATAGCAGTACGATACAGTAGTCCACTGCTGTACCTACCTCTGTGTCGTCAAGGATACTATCCATCCATACCTGTGGTGCATTTCAGTTTTGCACAGTTTGCTGATCACCAGTATATACTATATAGCAGTACGGTACAGTAGGCCACTGCTCTACCTACCTCTGTGTCGTCAAGTATACTATCCATCCATACCTGTGGTGCATTTCAGTTTTGCACAGTTTGCTGACCACCAGTATATAATATATAGCAGTACGGTACAGTAGGCCACTGCTCTACCTACCTCAGTGTCGTCAAGTATGCTATCCAACCATACCTGTGGTGCATTTCAGTTTTGCACAGTTTGCTGACCACCAGTATATACAATATAGCAGTACGGTACAGTAGGCCACTGCTCTACCTACCTCTGTGTCGTCAAGTATACTATCCATCCATACCTGTGGTGCATTTCAGTTTTGCACAGTTTGCTCTTCACCAGTATATAAAATATAGCAGTACGGTACAGTAGGCCACTGCTCTACCTACCTCTGTGTCGTCAAGTATACTATCCATCCATACCTGTGGTGCATTTCAGTTTTGCACAGTTTGCTGTCCACCAGTATATAATATATAGCAGTACGGTACATTAGGCCACTGCTCTACCTACCTCTGTGTCGTCAAATATACTATCCATCCATACCTGTGGTGCATTTCAGTTTTGCACAGTTTGCTGACCACCAGTATATACTATATAGCAGTACGGTACAGTAGGCCACTGCTCTACCTACCTCTGTGTCGTCAAGTATACTATCCATCCATACCTGTGGTGCATTTCAGTTTTGCACAGTTTGCTGTCCACCAGTATATAATATATAGCAGTACGGTACAGTAGGCCACTGCTCTACCTACCTCTGTGTCGTCAAGTATACTATCCATCCATACCTGTGGTGCATTTCAGTTTTGCACAGTTTGCTGACCACCAGTATATACTATACAGCAGTACGGTACAGTAGGCCACTGCTCTACCTACCTCTGTGTTGTCAAGTATACTATCCATCCATACCTGTGGTGCATTTCAGTTGTGCGCAGTATATATAGTAGTAGGCCATTGCTATTGATATATTACTGGCATATAATTCCACACATTAAAAAATGGAGAACAAAAATGTGGAGGGTTAAAATAGGGAAAGATCAAGATCCACTTCCACCTCGTGCTGAAGCTGCTGCCACTAGTCATGGCCGAGACGATGAAATGCCATCAACGTCGTCTGCCAAGGCCGATGCCCAATGTCATAGTAGAGAGCATGTAAAATCCAAAAAAATAAAACTCAGTAAAATGACCCAAAAATCTAAATTGAAATTGTCTGAGGAGAAGCTTAAACTTGCCAATGTGCCATTTACGACACAGAGTGGCAAGGAACGGCTGAGGCCCTGGCCTATGTTCAAGGCTAGTGGTTCAGCTTCACCTGAGGATGGAAGCACTCATCCTCCTGCTAGAGAACTTAAAAGAGTTAAGATGGCAAAAGCACTGCAAAGAACTGTGCGTTCTTCTAAATCACAAATCCCCAAAGAGAGTCCAATTGTGTCGGTTGCGATGCCTCACCTTCCCAACACTGGACGGGAAGAGGTTGCGCCTTCCACCATTGCACGCCCCCTGCAAGTGCTGGAAGGAGCACCCGCAGTCCAGTTCCTGATAGTCAAATTGAAGATGTCACTGTTGAAGTACACCAGGATGAGGATATGGGTGTTGCTGGCGCTGGGGAGGAAATTGACAAGGAGGATTCTGATGGTGAGGTGGTTTGTTTAAGTCAGGCACCCGGGGAGACACCTGTTGTCCGTGGGACGAATATGGCCATTGACATGCCTGGTCAAAATACAAAAAAAATCACCTCTTCGGTGTGGAATTATTTCAACAGAAATGCGGACAACTGGTGTCAAGCCATGTGTTGCCTTTGTCAAGCTGTAATAAGTAGGGGTAAGGACGTTAACCACCTAGGAACATCCTCCCTTATACGTCACCTGGACCGCATTCGTCAGAAGTCAGTGACAAGTTCAAAAACTTTGGATGACAGCGGAAGCAGTCCACTGACCACTAAATCCCTTCCTCTTGTAACCAAGCTCCTGCAAACCACACCACCAACTCCCTCAGTGTCAATTTCCTCCTTAGACAGGAAAGCCAATAGTCCTGCAGGCCATGTCACTGTCAAGTCTGACGAGTCCTCTCCTGCCTGGGATTCCTCCGATGCATCCTTGAGTGTAATGCCTACTGCTGCTGGCACTGCTGTTGTTGCTGCTGGGAGTCGATCGTCATCCCAGAGGGGAAGTCGGAAGACCACTTGTACTACTTCCAGTAAGCAATTGACTGTCCAACAGTCCTTTGCGAGGAAGATGAAATATCACAGCAGTCATCCTGCTGCAAAGCGGATAACTCAGGCCTTGGCAGCCTGGGTGGTGAGAAACGTGGTTCCGGTATCCACCGTTAATTCACAGGGAACTAGAGACTTGATTGAGGTACTGTGTCCCCGGTACCAAATACCATCTAGGTTCCATTTCTCTAGGCAGGCGATACCGAAAATGTACACAGACCTCAGAAAAAGAGTCACCAGTGTCCTAAAAAATGCAGTTGTACCCAATGTCCACTTAACCACGGACATGTGGACAAGTGGAGCAGGGCAGACTCAGGACTAGATGACTGTGACAGCCCACTGGGTAGATGTATTGCCTCCCGCAGCAAGAACAGCAGCAGCGGCACCAGTAGCAGCATCTCGCAAACACCAACTCGTTCCTAGGCAGGCTACGCTTTGTATCACCGCTTTCCATAAGAGGCACACAGCTGACAACCTCTTACAGAAACTGAGGAACATCATCGCAGAATGGCTTACCCCAATTGGACTCTCCTGGGGATTTGTGACATCGGACAACGCCACCAATATTGTGCGTGCATTACATCTGGGCAAATTCCAGCACGTCCCATGTTTTGCACATACAATTGAATTTGGTGGTGCAGAATTATTTAAAAAACGACAGGGGCGTGCAAGAGATGCTGTCGGTGGCCCGAAGAATTGCAGGCCACTTTCGGCATTCAGCCACCGCGTGCCGAAGACTGGAGCACCAGCAAACAGTCCTGAACCTGCCCTGCCATCATCTGAAGCAAGAGGTGGTAACGAGGTGGAATTCAACCCTCTATATGCTTCAGAGGATGGAGGAGCAGCAAAAGGCCATTCAAGCCTATACATCTGCCCACGATATAGGCAAAGGAGGGGGAATGCACCTGACTCAAGCGCAGTGGAGAATGATTTCAACGTTGTGCAAGGTTCTGCAACCCTTTGAACTTGCCACATGTGAAGTCAGTTCAGACACTGCCAGCCTGAGTCAGGTCATTCCCCTCATCAGGCTTTTGCAGAAGAAGCTGGAGACATTGAAGGAGGAGCTAAAACAGAGCGATTCCGCTAGGCATGTGGGACTTGTGGATGGAGCCCTTAATTCGCTTAACCAGGATTCACAGGTAGTCAATCTGTTGAAATCAGAGCACTACATTTTGGCCACCGTGCTCGATCCTAGATTTAAAACCTACGTTGTATCTCTCTTTCCGGCAGACACAAGTCTGCAGAGGTTCAAAGACCTGCTGGTGAGAAAATTGTCAAGTCAAGCGGAACGTGACCCGTCAACAGCTCCTCCTTCACATTCTCCCGCAACTGGGGCTGCAAGGAAAAGGCTAAGAATTCCGAGCCCACCCGCTGGCGGTGATGCAGGGCAGTCTGGAGTGAGTGCTGACATCTGGTCCGGACTGAAGGACCTGCCAACGATTACTGACATGTCGTCTACTGTCACTGCATATGATTCTGTCACCATTGAAAGAATGGTGGAGGATTATATGAGTGACCGCATCCAAGTAGGCACGTCAGACAGTCCGTACGTATACTGGCAGGAAAAAGAGGCAATTTGGAGGCCCTTGCACAAACTGGCTTTATTTTACCTAAGTTGCCCCCCTCCAGTGTGTACTCCGAAAGAGTGTTTAGTGCAGCCGCTCACCTTGTCAGCAATCGGCGTACGAGGTTACTTCCAGAAAATGTGGAGAAGATGATGTTCATCAAAATGAATTATAATCAATTCCTCCGTGGAGACATTCACCAGCAATTGCCTCCAGAAAGTACACAGGGACCTGAGATGGTGGATTCCAGTGGGGACGAATTAATAATCTGTGAGGAGGGAGATGTACACAGTGAACGGGGTGAGGAATCGGACGATGAGGAGGAGGTGGACATCTTGCCTCTGTAGAGCCAGTTTGTGCAAGGAGAGATTGATTGCTTCTTTTTTGGTGGGGGCCCAAACCAACCAGTCATTTCAGTCACAGTCATGTGGCAGACCCTGTCGCTGAAATGATGGGTTCGTTAAAGTGTGCATGTCCTGTTTATACAACATAAGGGTGGGTGGGAGGGCCCAAGGACAATTCCATCTTGCACCTCTTTTTTCTTTCATTTTTCTTTGCATCATGTGCTGTTTGGGGACTATTTTTTTGAAGTGCCATCCTGCCTGACACTGCAGTGCCACTCCTAGATGGGCCAGGTGTTTGTGTCGGTCACTTGTGTCGCTTATCTTAGCCATCCAGCGACCTTGGTGCACCTCTTTTTTTCTTTGCATCATGTGCTGTTTGGGGACTATTTTTTAAATCTGACTTCCTGTCTGACACTGCAGTGCCACTCCTAGATGGGCCAGGTGTTTGTGTCGGCCACTTGGGTCGCTTAGCTTAGTCACACAGCTACCTCATTGCGCCTCTTTTTTTCTTTGCATCATGTGCTGTTTGGGGACTATTTTTTTGAAGTGCCATCCTGCCTGACACTGCAGTGCCACTCCTAGATGGGCCAGGTGTTTGTGTCGGCCACTTGTGTCGCTTAGCTTAGCCATCCAGCGACCTTGGTGCACCTCTTTTTTCTTTGCATCATGTGCTGTTTGGGGACTATTTTTTAAATCTGACATCCTGTCTGACACTGCAGTGCCACTCCCAGATGGGCCAGGTGTTTGTGTCGGCCACTTGGGTCGCTTAGCTTAGTCACACAGCTACCTCATTGCGCCTCTTTTTTTCTTTGCATCATGTGCTGTTTGGGGACTATTTTTTTTAAGTGCCATCCTGTCTGACACTGCAGTGCCACTCCTAGGTGGGCCAGGTGTTTGTGTCGGCCACTTGTGTCGCTTAGCTTAGCCATCCAGCGACCTTGGTGCACCTCTTTTTTTCTTTGCATCATGTGCTGTTTGGGGACTATTTTTTAAATCTGACATCCTGTCTGACACTGCAGTGCCACTCCTAGATGGGCCAGGTGTTTGTGTCGGCCACTTGGGTCGCTTAGCTTAGTCACACAGCTACCTCATTGCGCCTCTTTTTTTCTTTGCATCATGTGCTGTTTGGGGACTATTTTTTTGAAGTCCCATCCTGCCTGACACTGCAGTGCCACTCCTAGATGGGCCAGGTGTTTGTGTCGGCCACTTGTGTCGCTTAGCTTAGCCATCCAGCGACCTTGGTTCACCTCTTTTTTCTTTGCATCATGTGCTGTTTGGGGACTATTTTTTAAATCTGACATCCTGTCTGACACTGCAGTGCCACTCCTAGATGGGCCAGGTGTTTGTGTCGGCCACTTGGGTCGCTTAGCTTAGTCACACAGCTACCTCATTGCGCCTCTTTTTTTCTTTGCATCATGTGCTGTTTGGGGACTATTTTTTTTTAAGTGCCATCCTGTCTGACACTGCAATGCCACTCCTAGATGGGCCAGGTGTTTGTGTCGGCCACTTGGGTCGCTTAGCTTAGTCATCCAGCGACCTCGGTGCAAATTTTAGGACTAAAAATAATATTGTGAGGTGTGAGGTGTTCAGAATAGACTGAAAATTAGTGGAAATTATCGTTATTGAGGTTAATAATACTATGGGATCAAAATGACCCCCAAATTTTATGATTTAAGCTGTTTTTGAGGGGGGGTTTTGTAAAAAAAACACCTGAATCCAAAACACACCCGAATCCGACAAAAAAAATTCAGAGAGGTTTTGCCAAAACGCGTCCGAATCCAAAACACGGCCTCGGAACCGAATCCATAACCAAAACACAAAACCCGAAAAATTTCCGGTGCACATCACTACTAAATACCCTGTTTGAAGAACTGTGGGTTAATCCATTCCTGATAGGACATTTCAAATCCCTAAAAGGTTGATATCATCTTTTCCCTGTCCTCCTGAGGATAGGAAAAAATGGCAAAATCCACCGATAGTGGCTGCATCAGTATCTAGGCTGTCACGGAAAATTGTATTGCCTGTCCCGGGTGCAGCCTCCCTAAAAGACACGGCTGATTGTAGAATTGAGAATACACTCAAATATTTGTATACAGCTGCTGGGGTGGCCCAGAGACCCATTATAGCATGTGGATGGATTACTAAAGCCATCCGCAAATGGTCGGGTAACCTAAGTGAGGGGTTAGGTACCTTGTCTCAGGGGGAGATTATTTTACTCCTGCAACGTATTCAGGACTCTGCGAATTTTATGGTGGAAGCCATAAAAGAAATAGGATTGCTTAATGCATGCACCGCTGCTATGGCAGTATCAGCACGCAGAGGCTTATGGCTACGCCAGTGGACTGCTGACGCGGACTCCAGGAAAGGTGTGGAAGGCCTACCCTTCACAGGAGAGGCCTTATTTGGTGATGAACTAAACAAATGGATCTCCAAGCTCTGCTTCCTCAAAGCCTTCAGCATGACGGTGAGCCGCAATGCCTGGAGGACTGGCAGCTGGGAGCCCGACTAAAATTTTTAAGTCACATCTGGACAACATCATGCCAGGATCCCTGGTTCATAGATTTTATTTCCCAGGGCTACAGACTGGAGTTTCAGGAGCTCCCACCTCACAGATTCTTCAAATCAGGCTTACCAGCTTCACAGGAAGCAAGTATAACCTTACAGGACGCCATTCAAAAACTGGTACAGACTCAGGTCATTGTTCCACTTCATCTGTAAAACAAGGAATATGTGTGGTCATTCCGAGTTGTTCGCTCGCTGCCGATTTTCGCAGTGCAGCGATCAAGTGAAAAAACTGCAAAAATGTGCATGCGTATGGTACACAGCGCGCATGCGCTAAGTACTTTCACACAAAACTTTGTAGATTTACACCAGCTAGAGCAACGTTTTTTCAACGCTCGAGTGATCGTAGTGTGATTGACAGGAAGTGGGTATCTCTGGGCGGAAACTGGCCGTTTTCAGGGAGTGTGCTAAAAAACGCAGCCATGCCAGGTAAAAACGCAGGAGTGGCTGGAGAAACGGGGGAGTGGCTGGCCACACGCAGGGCGTGTTTGTGACGTCAAACCAGGAACTAAATGGACTGAGGTGATCGCAGTCTAGGAGTAGGTCTGGACCTACTCAGAAACTGCAAGGAATTATTTAGTAGCAGTTCTGCTAATCTTTCATTCGCTATTCTGCTAAGCTAAGATACACTCACAGAGGGCGGTGGCCTAGCGTTTGCAATGCTGCTAAAAGCAGCTAGCGAGCGATCAACTCGGAATGAGGGCCATTATTCCAACTTCTTTGTAGTACCGAAACCAGACGGTTCGGTAAGACCGATTTTGAACCTCAAGTCATTGAACCTGTACTTACGACTGTTCAAATTCAAGACGGAGTCTCTGAGAGCGGTAATCTCAGGTCTGGAGGAGGGGGAATTCCCAGTGTCTCTGGATATCAAGGATGCGTACCTTCACATTCCGATCAGGCCGCCTCATCAGGCTTATCTATGGTTTGCACTGCAGGACTGCCACTACCAGTTCCATGCCCTGCCATTAGGTCTCTCCACGGCACAGAGAGTGTTCACCAAGGTTATGGCAGAGATGATGTTTCTACTCCGCAAACAGGGAGTGAACATAATTCCGTACCTGGATGTTCTTCTGATAAAGGCACCATCCAGGGAGCGGTTGTTGGACAGCATTGGCCTCTCAACCAAACTACTCCTGGATCATGGGTAGATTTAGAACTTACCAAAATCTCACCAGGAACCGACGCAGAGGCTCTCCTTCCTGGGAGTGATACTGGACACAGAGTCGCAGAGAGTGTTCCGTTCCTTGGAGAAGGCTATGGAAATCCAGTCAATGGTTCGGGCTGTCCTAAAGCCAACCCGGATCTCGGTGCATCTGTGCATTCACCTTCTGGGGAAAATGATGGCCTTTTACAAGGCACTTCAGTATGGAAGGTTTCATGCGAGGCCCTTCCAGCTGGATCTGTGTTAGGGTCTCCTGCCCTGTGCTGCCACGTCGTCATGGCAACCGGGAGACAAGCGCTAGCGGAGTAACCTGAGCGCAGCTGATACTCCAGTTCGGGTCTTTTGCTGTGCAGTGGTTACAGGCTCTGTGCACGGCAGGGGATCCGGTGCTGGTTTTTGTGCTCACAGTCTGTGAGGTCTGAGTGGGGCGTGGACAGCACCTGCTTTATAAGGCCTCTTCTCAGTTTAAGCAGATGCTGCTGAATCTTTGTTGGTTAGTCAGGTCCTGAAAGTTAGCCAGTACTGTGTAGCTTTGTATTTGTTGTTGCTTACTGCAAATAGGCCTGGGGATTTGGTACTACACTCTGCCAATCCAGACCTAGCAGTAAGACTGGAGTCAGTCGTTTAGCTTGCTGGGGTTCTTTTACTACTCTGTGAACTTAGCAAGTTTGCGGCTGTATTCTAAGACTTGCCTGCCTAAATCCTGTCTCACTGTGCAAGGTGTCAGGTGTCAGTTTAGTGGCAGTAAGCTGAACCTGTGCACTGCAAGTGAGAATTAGGATTGTGGAGACTCTCCTTGTGTCTATCATTCCATCTCTGACCAAGGAGTTTACTGCCACACCCGTTGGTAACCCTTTAGGGTTTTGCTGTTGCCCTTAGCAACAGCATTTTGGGTTCTCTACGTATTAAAACACAACATCTTGCTTTTCCCATCTGAGCATTACTAATACTAGGGAGACACCCTTAGCCTCTGGGCTTCTCTGTTCACTTTGTGTGTATTTTGTTACCCTATCACCTTCTGTGTACGTAATGTCATATTCCCCAGTCTGTCTGTGAGTTCATTTGTTTTGCATACCTATCCGTTCAGACACCAGTACATTCCTGCAGGCACTGGTGTGCATAACAGTTCAAACACCAGTACATTCCTGCAGGCACTGGAGTGCATAACCGTTCTGACACCAGTACATTCCTGCAGGCACTGGTGTGCATAACGTATTCAGCAGCCTCTTACTCCTGTTGAAATTTTGTGGGAATATGGAGCATACCCCTCAAAATAAGTTGCAACAGGTGGTCGATCAGGTGCAGGTCCTGACTCGACAATTTAATGATTTGTCCATTAAAATGCACACCTCCCAGGCCGCTGGCGGAGCTCCCGCAGCAGCAGCACCTTCAGGGGTTAAGGAGCCGAAAGTAAATCTCCCGGAACGTTTTTCTGGAGATCGCTCGCAGTTCTTTTGTTTCAAGGAGAGCTGCAAGCTATACTTCCGGCTTAGGCCTCAGTCTTCTGGGTCGGAGATTCAGCGGGTGGGCATAGTGATTTCCTTGCTACAAGGAGACCCACAGGTCTGGGCATATGGGTTGCAGCCTGACTGTCCGTCGCTTAAAAGTGTTGATGCTTTTTTTACGGCACTGGGCATGTTGTATGATGACCCTGACAAGACGGCCTCAGCCGAGGCTCAGATTTCGATCCTTAAGCAGGGCGAAGGCCAGTTGAGGTTTACTGTACGGAGTTTCGGAGGTTGGCCCATGATACCCAGTGGAATGACCCAGCCCTGAGACACCAGTACCGAAGAGGTCTTTCTAACCAGATAAAGGACCAACTGGTACAATATCCCTTGCCTGATAGCTTGGATCAGCTCATGCAGTTATCTATCCGGGTGGATAGACGGCTGAGAGAGCGTAGGCTTGAAAGGGAGACTGAGGTTTCCTTCTTTCCCAAGGGAACCACAGACTCTGAGGAATTTTCCGAGGAGCCTATGCAGATTGGGGCTACCCGCCTCTCCTCGCGTGAGAAGACGCGGAGGAGACAGCAGGGGTTGTGTTTGTACTGTGGGAATAAAGGTCATGTGGTAGTATCATGCCCAGAAAAGCCGGAAAACTTCAGGGCCTGAGGGTGATGGGAAATATCCTGTCAGGCCAGAAGTCAGAATTTCCCAAGAAGACTTTTATCATTCCGGTGACCTTGAAGATCATCGGTCAAACTGTCAAGACTGAGGCCTTTGTGGACAGTGGGGCCGACGGGGTTTTTATGGACCGCCAATTCGCCCTGAAACACTCTGTTCCCTTAGTACCCTTGGCATCGGAAATTGAGATTTGTGGGTTAAACGGGGAACCATTATCCCAAGGTAAAATTACCTCTTGCACTAGCCAGATTTCTTTGTTTATTGGAGCCACACACTCTGAAAAATTGTCCTTTTATGTGACTGTCTGTACTTTTGCCCCATTGGTGTTGGGGTTACCCTGGTTAAGGGCCCACAATCCTCAATTTGACTGGGTCTCTGGGGAGATTCTTAGTTGGGGTACTGATTGTTTCAGGAGTTGCTTGAGCCTTCCAGTCAGGCTCTCGCAGCTAAGTTTGCCAGGATTGCCAGGGTGTTATGCAGATTTTGCGGACGTGTTCTCCAAAAAAGTTGCAGAGGTACTACCTCCCCATCGCCCCTATGACTGTGCCATTGATTTGTTGCCAAATGCTAAGCTTCCCAAGAGCAGGTTGTACTCCCTGTCACGTCCTGAGACTCAGGCTATGGCAGAGTACATTCAGGAGAACTTGGCTAAGGGATTTATCAGACCTTCACAGTCTCCAGTTGGGTCGGGGTTCTTCTTCGTGGGTAAAAAGGACGGTTCGTTGCGACCCTGCATCGACTTCAGGGAATTTAACCGTATCACGATTAAAAACTAATTCCCACTGCCTCTCATTTCGGTCTTGTTTGACCAGCTTCGTACTGCCACCATTTTTTCTAAGATTGACCTACGCGGTGCGTACAATCTAATCCGAATAAGAGAGGGGGATGAATGGAAGACTGCCTTTAATACCCACTCAGGGCATTATGAATATTTGGTGATGCCTTTTGGGCTCTGTAATGCCCCGGCAGTCTTCCAGGATTTCATGAATGATGTGCTCAGGGAATATTTGGATAGATTCTTAGTTGTATACTTAGATGACATCCTAATCTTCGCCCATTCCCTGGAGGAACATCGGAAGCATGTACGCTTAGTCCTCCAGAAACTCAGAGACCACCGGCTTGGGGCGAAGCTGGAGAAGTGCGAATTTGAAGTTCAGCAAATCGCATTTCTAGGATATATTATCTCCCCAGAAGGTTTCCAAATGGAGGGTTCCAAGGTACAGGCAGTCCTGGATTGGGTGCAGCCCACTAGTTTGAAGGCGCTTCAGCGTTTCCTGGGCTTTGCGAATTTTTATAGATGATTTATCGCTGGATTTTCGTCTATAGTGGCGCCCTTGGTGGCACTCACTAAGAAAGGGGCGGATGTTGCTCACTGGTCTTGTGAGGCTAAAGCGGCTTTTGCCCGTCTCAAAAGGGCATTTGTATCGGCCAAGGTGCTGCGACACCCAGATCCAGAGCGTCCTTTTGTGGTGGAGGTGGATGCCTCTGAGATGGGTATTGGAGCAGTGCTTTCTCAGATGGGAGTGTCTGATAATTGCCTTCATCCCTGTGCTTACTTTTCCCGTAAATTTTCGCCTGCCGAGATGAATTATGACGTGGGTAACCGGGAATTGTTGGCTATTAAGGATGCACTCGAGGAGTGGAGACACTGGCTTGAGGGGGCTAAGTTTGTGGTCTCAATTCTCACCGACCATAAGAATCTGGCATATTTAGAGTCAGCGAAGCGTCTCAATGCCAGGCAGGCACGATGGGCTTTGTTTTTTGCTCGCTTTAATTTTTTGATAACATATCGCCCTGGGTCAAAATATAATCAAGGCTGATGTGCTCTCGCGGAGTTTTGCTCCAATCCAGGAGACCACCGAGGAGCCGTTGCCCATTGTGTCCCCATCATGTATTAAAGTGGGCATTACCCAGGACCTCTTATCATTAGTCCTTAGAGCACAGGAGAGGCTCCTCCAGACCTTCCGGTAGGTCTTTTGTTTGTGCCTCCTAGGTTAAGACAGCGAGTGTTCCTGGAATTCCATGCCAAGAAGTCGGCAGGTCACCCGGGTATTGCCAGAACTCGGGAGTTGCTATCTAGGGCGGTGTGGTGGCCCTCGGTGGCTAAGGATGTGGATCAGTGGGTTCGGGCATGTGACATCTGTGCCCGAAATAAGACTCCTAGAGGGGTTCCTATTGGCCCATTACATCCACTCTCTATCCCATCTAAGCCATGGACCCACATTTCAATGGATTTTGTGGTGGACTTGCCCAAATCCTCGGGGATGACAGCCATCTGGGTTGTCGTTGACAGGTTTTCGAAGATGGCGCACTTCGTTCCACTGGTTGGGCTGCCATCGGCCAGACGCCTGTCTGAATTATTTATGCTGCATGTTGTGCGTCTCCACGGGTTGCCACTTGATGTGGTCTCTGACCGCGGATCCCAGTTTGTGGCCAAATTCTGGAGGGCATTTTATTCCGATCTCCAGATTTCTGTCAGCTTGTCGTCAGGCTACCATCCGCAGTCTAATGGGCAGACTGAAAGGGTGAACCAGTCCGTGTAGCAGTTCCTCAGGTGTTATGTCTCCAAGTGTCAGACTGACTGGGTTGCTCATCTGTCCATGGCGGAGTTTGCCTATAACAACGCGGCTCACTCTGCTACAGGGATCTCTCCCTTCCTTTGTGTGTATGGGCATCATCCTAAGGCCAATTCTTTTGACCCCCTGGACTCCACGCCTGGTGGTTCCTCTGTGGTTTCGGTCCTTAGAGGTATTTGGCAGAAAGTGAAGAAAGCCCTTGTGTCTGTGTCATTAGTGACCAAAAGGGTTTTTGATAAGCGGAAAAGACCCTGCAGCTTCAAATTAGGAGACTTCGTCTGGTTGTCTACCAAGAATTTGAAGTTGAGACAGCCATCTCATAAGTTAGGCCCCCGGTTCATCGGCCCTTATAAGATCACCAGGGTTATCAATCCGGTGGCATTTCAGTTAGATCTGCCCCGTTCTTTGGGTATCAATAAAACATTTAATTGTTCCCTTTTAAAACGGGCGATTAGTAATCCTTCTTCCAGTGGCAGACCTTCCCCTCTTCTGATACGTGGCCAGAGGGAGTTTGTTGTTGAAAGGATTCTTGACTCCAAGATGGTTCGGGGTCGGCTGTCATTTTTGGTGCACTGGAAGGGGTATGGCCCGGAGGAGCGGTCGTGAGTGCGCAGTTGTGATCTTCATGCCCCCAGACTGATACGCTCTTTCTTCTCGCAGTTCCCCGATAAACCCGGTGGTAGGGGTTCTTTGACCCCTCGTCAGAGGGGGGGTACTGTTAGGGTCTCCTGCCCTGTGCTGCCACGTCGTCATGGCAACCGGGAGACAAGTGCTAGCGGAGTAACCTGAGCGCAGCTGATACTCCGGTTCGGGTCTTTTGCTGTGCAGTGGTTACAGGCTCTGTGCACGGCAGGGGATCCGGTGCTGGTTTTTGTGCTCACAGTCTGTGAGGTCTGAGTGGGGCGTGGACAGCACCTGCTTTATAAGGCCTCTTCTCAGGTTAAGCAGATGCTGCTGAATCTTTGTTGGTTAGTCAGTTCCTGAAAGTTAGCCAGTACTGTGTAGCTTTGTATTTGTTGTTGCTTACTGCAAATAGGCCTGGGGATTTGGTACTACACTCTGCCAATCCAGACCTAGCAGTAAGACTGGAGTCAGTCGTTTAGCTTGCTGGGGTTCTTTTACTACTCTGTGAACTTAGCAAGTTTGCGGCTGTATTCTAAGACTTGCCTGCCTAAATCCTGTCTCGCTGTGCAAGGTGTCAGGTGTCAGTTTAGTGGCAGTAAGCTGAACCTGTGCACTGCAAGTGAGAATTAGGATTGTGGAGACTCTCCTTGTGTCTATCATTCCATCTCTGACCAAGGAGTTTACTGCCACACCCGTTGGTAACCCTTTAGGGTTTTGCTGTTGCCCTTAGCAACAGCATTTCGGGTTCTCTACGTATTAAAACACAACATCTTGCTTTTCCCATCTGAGCATTACTAATACTAGGGAGACACCCAGTTCCTTAGCCTCTGGGCTTCTCTGTTCACTTTGTGTGTATTTTGTTACCATATCACCTTCTGTGTACGTAATGTCATATTCCCCAGTCTGTCTGTGAGTTCATTTGTTTTGCATACCTATCCGTTCAGACACCAGTACATTCCTGCAGGCACTGGTGTGCATAACAGTTCAAACACCAGTACATTCCTGCAGGCACTGGAGTGCATAACAGTTCTGACACCAGTACATTCCTGCAGGCACTGGTGTGCATAACAATCTGTTGGACAAATGGTCCAGATCACATCTTCACATGCACCAGAGGATCTGTCTGTCGCCAAAAGCCAGAATCTCCCTTCTGTGGTGGCTACAGACTTCTCACCTCGTCGAGGGTCGGAGGTTCGGGATTCAGAATTGGATTTTGCTAACCACAGATGCAAGCCTCAGAGGTTGGGGAGCAGTCACCCAGGGGATGCAGTTTCAGGGAAGATGGTCAAGTTGGGAAGTCGTCTTTCCAATGAACATCTTGGAACTCAGGGCAATCTACAACGCCCTTCTGCAGGCCTCATTTCTACTTCGGAATCAGGCCATTCAGGTCCAGTCGGATAATGTAACAGTGGTAACGTACATAAACCAACAGGGCGGAACGAAAAGCAGAGCAGCAATGTCAGAGGTGTCAGGAATTCTCCTCTGGGCAGAAAAACATTCTGTGGCATTGTTGGCGGTCTTCATTAGACAACTGGGATGCAGACTTCCTCAGCAGACACGACCTGCACCCGGGGCAGTGGGGCCTCCACCCAGAGGTGTTCCGGTGGTTGACATGATGGTGGGGATATCCACAGATCGACATGATGACCTCTTGACTCAACAAGAAGCTCAAGCGGTATTGTCCCAGGTCGAGAGACCCACAAGCAGAGGTGGTAGACACTCTGACAACTCCGCGGGTCTACAAACTGGTGTACGTGTTTCCACCACTTCCTCTGATCCCAAGAATTCTAACAAGAATAAAAAGGGAAAATGTTCAAGCAATTCTCATTGCTCTGGACTGGCCTCGAAGGGCCTGGTACGCGGATCTTCTCGAGATGCTGATAGAAGATCCGTGGCCTCTACCTCTTCGCGAGGATCTTCTGCAACAGGGCCCGTTCATCTATCAAGACCTACCACGGCTATGTTTAACGGCAATGAAGTTGAATGGCTGATTCTAGCTAGGAGGTGGATTCCTGACAAGGTCATCCCGACTATGATCCAAGCCAGGAAGGGGGTAACGTCTAAACATTACCACCATATATGGAAGAAGTATGTCTCTTGGTGTGAGAGCAGACAATATTCCGCGGTGGAATTTCATCTGGAATGATTGCTGCTTTTTCTGCAGTCGGGAGTGGATGTGGGCCTACGCCTAGACTCTATTAAAGTCCAGATTTCGGCTTTGTCTATTTTCTTTCAGAAACAATTGGCTTCTCTCCCTGCGGTCCAAATGTTCTGCACATCCAGCCTCCCTTTGTGCCTTCCACGGCACCTTGGGATGTCAATTTGGTGCTGCAGTTCCTCCAATCGTACTGGTTTGAACCGTTACAGGAGGTTGACGTAAAGTACCTTACATGGAAGACCGTCACACTGTTGGCCTTGGCCTCAGCAAGACGTGTGTCGGAGCTAGACACGTTGTCTCACAAGAGTCCCTACTTAATTTTCCATGAGGACAGAGCTGAACTCAGAACTTGACAGCAATTTCTTCCTAAGGCGGTGTCCGCTTTTCACATTAACCAACCTATTGTGGTTCCGGCTGTGACGAACACCTCGGCTACTTCAAAGTCCTTGGATGTTGTGAGGGCTTTGAATGTGTATGTAAAGAGAACAGCTCATCATAGAAAATCTGACTCGCTGTTCGTTCTCTATGATCCCAATAAAATTGGGTGTCTTGTTTCAAAGCAGTCTATCGCACACTGGATAAGGCTCACTATCCAGCATGCGTATTCCACAGCAGGATTGCCGGTTCCAAAATCTGTACAAGCCCACTCTACTAGGTCTGTGGGTGTCTCGGCTTTACAGCTCTGCAGAGCAGCTATTTGGGTTCGAACACGTTTGCAAAGTTTTACAAGTTTGATTCTTTGGCCTCTGATGACCTTCAGTTTGGTCAATCAGTTCTGCAGGAACCTTAGCACTCTCCCACCCGATTTGGGAGCTTTGGTACATCCCCATGGTACTAAATGGAACCCCAGTATCCTCTAGGACGCAAGAGAAAATAGGATTTTAATTACCTACCGGTAAATCCTTTTCTCGTAGTACGTAGAGGATACTGGGCGCCCGCCCGGTGCTTCGTTCTACCTGCACTGTTACTTGGTTAAGTATTGTTGGTTCAGCTGTTGCTGTTCCTGTTTAGAGTTGGGTTAGAATAGCTTTCCTCTGTTTGTGTGTGCTGGTTCAGATTCTCACCACTATCTTTATCTATCTTTCTCTCAAAGTATGTCCGTCTCCTCGGGCACAGATTCCTAGACTGAGTTTGGTAGGAGGAGCATAGAGGGAGGAGCCAGTGCACACTATCAAATTCTTAAAGTGCCCAAGGCTCCTAGTGGACATGTCTATACCCCATGGTACTATATGAATACCCAGTATCCTCTATGGACTACGAGAAAAGGATTTACCGGTAGGTAATTAAAATCCTATTTTTTACCTGTTGTAGTTACATTAACCGGGCTTGAAGGATTTTATACAATGCACTAGTTACCAGCCAGTCAAAATGACGGAATGTCAGCTTTGGTGACTGTGCTCGCCCAAACGGAGCAACACTTGAATTGCTCCATTAGGCACTATCTAGTAGCCGCAGGTGCTCAAAACACTTACATTCCACCCATTGAGGTGAGGAGCAACATTAGCCTTTTATTATATAGGATATGTCCATTAAGCAACACAGTAATCTTTAAAATTACAGTTGCATTCACTCATAATAACACAGATAGGGCATAATTAAATGCTCTTCAATCCTTCCATCAGCAATGAATAATTGATATATAATTCCATACAATGCACAAGTCTTGTACTATTTTAAAGTCATTTGAAAGGTAGGAAATTCCTATTCTATTATTTTTGCCTTTAGTTCCAGTGGAAGGGTATGTAGCATCCCCATTATAAAACATGTCATTGGCTAGTACAATTTTTTTCATTATTAAGAATTGGATACATGTTTATAGTCAATCCAGATGGAACTATTATTTTTATCGTCTGCAAGAAGTCTATTATTGGAGTTTAGTGGCAGTAAGCTGAACCTGTGCCCTGCAAGTGGGGGTTAGGATTGTGGATACTCTCCTTGTGTCTATATTTCTATCTCTGACCAAGGAGTTTATTCCCACACCCGTTGGTAACCCTTTGGGGTTTTTCCTGTTGCTCTTAGCAACATCATTTTGGGTGCTCCACATGTTAAATCACTACATCTCGCTTCATTGTCCGCTCTATTCCATCTGAGCATTCCTGACACTAGGGAGACACCCAATTCCTGAGCCTTTGGGCTTCCCCGTTCATTTTGTGTTTATTAGTTATTCCATCACCTCCTGTGTATGTTGTGTTATACTGTCTGTGAGTTCGTTTTGCCTCGCATCCCTCTCTGTTCATACACCGGTATACTCCTGTTAGCACTGGTGTGCGCAACACAAACAACTGTGTTTACTCTTTTTAAATCATAATGACAAGAGAAACTACCCAAATGACCCTGATCAAAAGTTTACATACCTTGGAGATTTTGGCCTGATAACATGCACACAAGTTGACACAAACAGGTTTCACCCAACCACTAACCATGAGTGAAAGAAAAGTGTGTGAGTTATCATTCATATTCTCTGACAAATGGCCAGAAAATCACAAATTCTGCTAGGGTATGTAAACTTATGAGCACAACTGTGTGTGTATTTATATATATATATATATATATATATATAGGTAGAGAGCAATAAATCAATCAGCGGCACTCTGGGTCTTGTTACAGCAAGCAAGTGTATTAAAGTTCACGGCATAGAAACCAACGTTTCGGGACAAACACGTCCCTTTGTCAAGGTGAATAACAACAAAATAAAGACAGATTACATACCTTTATACCAAGTGAGAAAGAACTACCCCTGTGCTCGTGTGTCCGGCGCCGCCCGTCGCTCCCCGGCAGGTCCCGGCGTATTCCACTTACGTCATCAAGTGGCGTCCGTCGGTGCCATGGAGACCGGGCAGCGTCGGCACCCGCGTGACGTGCTGTGAAAGAACAGACAGTGACAGGGACAAATACAGTGAAGCCCGGTGGAGCGATACTACATTAAGATACTCTACCGGGGAACTGTTACAGTTAAAGTTAGCTTGGCGGAGCTGGAGTGTATATTGGGAAGTAATAGTGTGTGACTGAAATACACTGAACAAATCATCGGATCCATGGTCCTGTGTAGGGGTGCACAAGTGTAACCGGTGGCAATTTCTAGTGGTGGGATGTGTGTGTAAGTGACTGGGAAACTGCATGGGGGGTGGCCTTAAGCGCCTATAAATCCCTGCTCCAATAGCTCATAAAGTGAGCTCGTTGCTATGTAATAGCTAAATGAGCATGTGTGTAAATGGCAGCTCTGCGCCACCCAGGTAAATGTGCACAGGGAATGATGAGTAAAGGTGGTGTGAAGTGTGACATAATGGAAAGTCCAGTGGTCCGCCTGAAGTGACTAACAGTGGAAAAGGATTAGGAAAAAGTGGTAAAGCATAGCGGGGAGATAACTAACAACCAAGAACACCAGAAAAAGAGAAGAAGGCTAATAGTGACTGCATGTGATGAAATGTGATAAAAGACATCCTCAGTACCCGAAGGAGAAAAAAACAGGGAACAGAGAAAGGAGGAAGAACTGCAGAGCTAACAGCATCTGGATCGATGAGTGTCGGCTGGTGATACTCTTGTTGAGAGTCCTACTACACATGGATTTCGCCCCCTCGGGGTTTCTTGGTGCTGAAGACCACTGGCGTCAGATTACGTGCGCTTCCTAGATTGTGGGGCTCATTTATGCAGGAATAAGTTCCAAGGCATTATTTCATTGAGGCCTTCTGGGTTGATAGTACCCAACTTGTAGATCCACTTGGCTTCGGTGCATAGCAGTTTCCTCTCCCGGTCTCCTCCTCTTATGGGCTTGGCCACATGGTCAATCAGGATATGTTTGAACTCATTGATGGTGTGTCCTTTCTCGGCAAAATGCCTCGCTACAGGTTGGTCTGATGGCTTTCAAGCTAGCGCCTGTTTTATAGCCGATCGATGGAGGGCCGTTCTCTCTCTGGCTGTTCTAGTTGATTTTCCTACATAGTAGAGGTTGCACGGACACCTTACCAAATACACGATAAATTAAGACGTGCATGTTAGTACGTGTTGTATCTTGACTGAAGTGTCATTGTGGGGATGTTTAAACTCCGTGCCTGTAAGCATATGGCTGCAAGTGGTGCATTTTGGGCACCTGTAGCAGCCCGGTGGCCTGGCGAGGAATCCTCTAGGGCGTTCTATATGTGATTCGAAGCCCGTAACATCTGTATGCACTACAACATCTTTAATGTTGCGGCTCCTGGTGAAGCAGGGCAATGGCGTCGATCCTTGAATGTGGGAAGGGACTTATCCGTGGCAACAATGGGCCATAAGGCTCTTGAGGCCCAGGGGACGACCGCACTTGCTGTGTTGAATTTGGTTATGAACAGAATAATTTCTTCTTGAGATCTAACCTTGGGCTTCAATAGACTTTCCCTGGGTATTGACAGCACTTCTTCCTTATGTTGTTGTAGTAATTTCCGATCATAACCCCGCTGTAGGAATTTGTGAATCACCTTATCAAGCTCATCCTCCATAGTAGTCCGATCACTGATTATTCTCGAGACTCTTATCATTTGGGATCGTGGGAGTCCTCTAATGAGCCCCTTGGGGTGGTGGCTGTTGGCTCTTAGTATGGTGTTTTGGTCTGTCGGCTTGACATAGATCCCTGTTTGCAATTTGTCACCATTGATGGACACGCTGACATCCAAATAGTTGACCTTAATCCTGCTGGTTTGATGGGTGAATTTGATCGGTGAGTCTCGTGCATTGACTGCGGTCATCAGATCGTCAAAGGATTCTTGTGGTCCTGTTCATAGTATAAACAGATCATCTATATATCGAGTGTAGAGGAGGATATGGCTGGCTATTGTAGGATCTTGAAAGAATATTTCTTGTTCTTCCTTGAACATGTAAACGTTCGCGAAAGAAGGGGAGACACTGCTCCCCATTGCGCACCCCGTTTTTTGTCTAAAGAAGCGGCCATCAAACAAAAAGAAGTTCCTGGTGAGAATCAATTCCAATAGTTGGAGAAACAAGGTGTGGTCTAGGACGTCCATTTTTTCTGTTCTCAGGAATTCTCCCATAGCTGAAAGTCCCTCCTTGTGGGGGATACTGGTATAGAGACTATAACACATAGTAAAGAGCCCTTTGGTACTGTTTCAATGGAAGACAAAAACTGTAAGAAGCACATGGTGTCTTTGACAAAATGTTTCTGTCGCACTATCATGGGTTGCAGAATTTTGTCCAGAAAAACAGAAACTGGCTGATAGATCGAATCTCTGGCCAAGATGATCGGGCGCCCCGGGGGGTGCTCCAAATTTTTGTGTATTTTCGGTACAGTGAAGAATAACGGGACTACCGGAAACTTCTGGGTGAGAGCCTTCAATAAATTGGATGAAATCAGACCATCTGTCCATGCCCTTTCCAAGATGGAATCTATTTCCAATTTATAGGTGATGGTGGGGTCATATGGAAGTTCCTCGTAGACTTGAGTATCCGAGAGCTGTCGGTGTGCTTCTTGCATATAGTCCGTGAGGTTAACAATTACGATGCCGCCCCCCTTATCGGCAGGCGGATGATGACGTCCTTGTATCCCCCCAGGTCCTTAAGAGCTTTCCACTCCGATCTCGATAGATTGTGATTGGTACTGGTTTTTGCTTTATCAAATTTGGATACGGACTCCTCCATCAATCGAATATACGTTTTTATAGACGAATAGGTGGAGGGCGGATCAAATGTGGACGTATATTGAGACCTGATGAATTCTTGTTGTACTGCCGGCTGATTTGGAATGGTAGAGTGGTAGGTTGTGTTTGAAAATACTCTTGGAGTCTGAGCTTTCTGGCAAAGGGACGAGTTTGTCCCGAAATGTTGGTTTCTATGCTGTGAACTTTAATACACTTGCTTGCTGTAACAAGACCCCGAGTGCCGCTGATTGATTTATTGCTCTCTACCTAACACATCTGCACCAGAGGGCACCGGGGCCCATATCTCCAGTGGTGGGAGTGCCGGTCCACGTATCTGTTATATCTCCATTTGGACCTGTGAGCTAGCATCACACCGGCCATCCTGGGACAAGGCACCCCAGTCTGATTATCTTCAAGTATTTAACTTCTGCCAAGGTGAAGTCTCACTCACGTGCTTGCGGCACATTCACCCCTTACACCGTGCTTGAGGCACATTCACTATCCATATTGGATCATTAGGGGCTCGATTCATTCATTCTTTGCACCACGATGTCCTCAGGCTCCAACCAAGAGGGGGACGCAGGCAGCAGAGGCATGTCTTCCACGCTGGGTGAACTTCACAGTTTCACAGATGATGATGCAGAGCGGCTCCGCTTCAAGGAACAGCTTGACTATACCAAAAAGGTTGGCTCGGCCGACGATATTTACCATCAGCTCTTGAAGCTTAAACGACGGGAAATTGACTTCCTCCTACACGGCATCTCCCTCTCTGATTACCACAGAGAGAGGATGGTGCCCAGAGGATTCAGGGTACGGAACGTCCTGACTATTGGTCGATTTAATCCAGAGTTCTGCAGGAAGTGGATTGGCATCCTCAATATATGCAGTCTGGACTTGATGCTCCTCGTGGTGGAGGAAGCTGGGAAGGAACTCACCGTCACCCGTGATAAAATCAAAGTATTGGAAACGGAGCACATGCATATCTTGCAGAATGATGCACACCAGGACTGGCTGGCCAAACTACAGGTCCAGTGTGACAACTACCGGAGGGACCTCATTAAGTTTAAAAGAAACAAGCACCAAATGGTCAAAGACGACTATGATTCTAACCGTGTCTATCGTTGGCTAATGGGAGGAGAGCCAGGGGAACACAAACCCTATAATGCGCGGGCCAAGCACAGCTGGCGCAAAAGAAGGGAAGCACAGAGTCTTGCATCCGCCACTTCCAACAGCGACAATGACACTACTCCACAGGAAGGTGACAGCCTCACGCGTACACCGAGTGTCCCTTTAGGGACCCCTCAGACCGCCGCAGCTGGAAAAGAAAAAGGCAGGCGAGGACGCCCACCCGCAGGGGTGGACAGTGCACGAGGAACCAGAGGGTCCTCAACAAGGAGAAATCAGAGATCTACAACCTATTGGATAGAGCCCTCACGGTACATGAGGAGGCCATATTGGAAAAAGGTCTGTCATTTGTACCGACTTCTAAATTTGATGATTTTACATGGCAAGTAGATACACATCGTTTTGCCAGAAAGCTCAGACTCCAAGAGTATTTTCAAACACAACCTACCACTCTACCATTTCCAAATCAGCCGGCAGTACAACAAGAATTCATCAGGTCTCAATATACGTCCACATTTGATCCGCCCTCCACCAATTAGTCTATAAAAACGTATATTCGATTGATGGAGGAGTCCATATCCAAATTTGATAAAGCAAAAACCAGTACCAATCACAATCTATCGAGATTGGAGTGGAAAGTTCTTAAGGACCTGGGGGGATACAAGGACGTCATCATCCGCCCTGCCGATAAAGGGGGCAGCATCGTAATTGTTAACCTCACGGACTATTTGCAAGAAGCACACCGACAGCTCTCGGATACTCAAGTCTACGAGGAACTTCCATATGACCCCACCATCACCTATAAATTGGAAATAGATTCCATCTTGGAAAGGGCATGGACAGATGGTCTGATTTCATCCAATTTATTGAAGGCTCTCACCCAGTAGTTTCTGGTAGTCCCGTTATTCTTCACTGTACCGAAAATACACAAAAATTTGGAGCACCCCCCGGGGCGCCCGATCATCTTGGCCAGAGATTCGATCTATCAGCCAGTTTCTGTTTTTCTGGACAAAATTCTGCAACCCATGATAGTGCAACAGAAACATTTTGTCAAAGACACCATGTGCTTCTTACAGTTTTTGTCTTCCATTGAAACAGTACCAAAGGGCTCTTTACTATGTGTTATAGTCTCTATACCAGTATCCCCCACAAGGAGGGACTTTCAGCTATGAGAGAGTTCCTGAGAACAGAAAATATGGACGTCCTAGACCACACCTTGTTTCTCCAACTATTGGAATTGATTCTCACCAGGAACTTCTTTTTGTTTGATGGCCGCTTCTTTAGACAAAAAACGGGGTGCGCAATGGGGAGCAGTGTCTCCCCTTCTTTCGCGAACGTTTACATGTTCAAGGAAGAACAAGAAATATTCTTTCAAGATCCTACAATAGCCAGCCAGATCCTCCTCTACACTCGATATATAGACGATCTGTTTATACTGTGGACAGGACCACAAGAATCCTTTGACGATCTGATGACCGCAGTCAATGCACGAGACTCACCAATCAAATTCACCCATCAAACCAGCAGGATTAAGGTCAACTATTTGGATGTCAGCGTGTCCATCAATGGTGACAAATTGCAAACAGGGATCTATGTCAAGCCGACAGACCAAAACACCATACTAAGAGCCAACGGCCACCACCCCAAGGGGCTCATTAGAGGACTCCCACGATCCCAAATGATAAGAGTCTCGAGAATAATCAGTGATCGGACTACTCTGGAGGATGAGCTTGATAAGGTGATTCACAAATTCCTACAGCGGGGTTATGATCGGAAATTCTACATCAACATAAGGAAGAAGTGCTGTCAATACCCAGGGAAAGTCTATTGAAGCCCAAGGTTAGATCTCAAGAAGAAATTATTCCGTTCATAACCAAATTCAACACAGCAAGTGCTGTCGTCCCCCGGGCCTCAAGAGCCTTATGGCCCATTGTTGCCACGGATAAGTCCCTTCCCACATTCAAGGATCGACGCCCCATGCCCTGCTTCACCAGGGGCCGCAACATTAAAGATGTTGTAGTGCATACAGATGTTACGGGCTTCGAATCACATATAGAGCGCCCTAAAGGATTCCTCACCAGGCCACCGGGCTGCTACAGGTGCCCAAAATGCATCACTTGCAGCCATATGCTTACAGGCACGGAGTTTAAACATCCCCACAATGACACTTCAGTGAAGATACAACACGTACTAACATGCACGTCTTCATTTATCGTGTATTTGGTAAGGTGTCCGTGCAACCTCTACTATGTAGGAAAATCAACTAGAACAGCCAGAGAGAGAATGGCCCTCCATCGATCGGCTATAAAACAGGCGCTAGCTGGAAAGCCATCAGACCAACCTGTAGTGAGGCATTTTGCCGAGAAAGGACACACCATCAATGAGTTCAAACATATCCTGATTGACCATGTGGCCAAGCCCATAAGAGGAGGAGACCGGGAGAGGAAACTGCTATGCACCGAAGCCAAGTGGATCTACAAGTTGGGTACTATCAACCCAGAAGGCCTCAATGAAATAATGCCTTGGAACTTATTCCTGCATAAATGAGCCCCACAATCTAGGAAGCGCACGTAATCTGACGCCAGTGGTCTTCAGCACCAAGAAACCCCGAGGGGGCCGAAATCCATGTGTAGTAGGACTCTCAACAAGAGTATCACCAGCCGACACTCATCGATCCAGATGCTGTTAGCTCTGCAGTTCTTCCTCCTTTCTCTGTTCCCTGTTTTTTTCCCCTTCGGGCACTGAGGACGTCTTTTATCACATTTCATCACATGCAGTCACTATTAGCCTTCTTCTCTTTTTCTGGTGTTCTTGGTTGTTAGTTATCTCCCCGCTATGCTTTACCACTTTTTCCTAATCCTTTTCCACTGTTAGTCACTTCAGGTGGACCGCTGGACTTTCCATTATGTCACACTTCACACCACCTTTACTCATCATTCCCTGTGCACATTTACCTGGGTGGCACAGTGCTGCCATTTACACACATGCTCATTTAGCTATTACATAGCAACGAGCTCACTTTATGAGCTATTGGAGCAGGGATTTATAGGCGCTTAAGGCCACCCCCCATGCAGTTTCCCAGTCACTTACACACACATCCCACCACTAGAAATTGCCACCGGTTACACTTGTGCACCCCTATACAGGACCATGGATCCGATGATTTGTTCAGTGTATTTCAGTCACACACTATTACTTCCCAATATACACTCCAGCTCCGCCAAGCTAACTTTAACTGTAACAGTTCCCCGGTAGAGGATCTTAATGTAGTATCGCTCCACCGGGCTTCACTGTATTTGTCCCTGTCACTGTTTGTTCTTTCACAGCATGTCACGCGGGCGCCGACGCTGCCCGGTCTCCATGGCACCGACGGACGCCACTTGATGACGTAAGCGGAAGACGCCGGGACATGCCGGGGAGCGACGGGCGGCGCCGGACACACGAGCACAGGGGTAGTTCTTTCTCACTTGGTATAAAGGTATGTAATCTGTCTTTATTTTGTTGTTATTCACCTTGACAAAGGGACGTGTTTGTCCCGAAACGTTGGTTTCTTTGCCGTGAACTTTAATACACTTGCTTGCTGTAACAAGACCCCGAGTGCCGCTGATTGATTTATTGCTCTCTACCTAACACATCTGTACCAAAGGGCACCGGGGCCCATATCTCCAGTGGTGGGAGTGCCGGTCCACGTATCTGTTTTATATATATATATATATATATATATATAAATATATATATATAGTTGTAATTTTTGTTTGTCCGTTCGTTTGTCTCACTGCTAGAACCCCATTTGTCTCACTGCTAGAGCCCCACTTATGAGCACAACTGTATTTTACTAATCTATACACCCACTCATTTTGCTAGTGGATAGTATGGTATATATAGGACCCATTTTTCAGTATATTCCACACCACCTCCGTTTGTATTTTGTAATGTGTCATTTGGTCTCAGTCATTTATGTGTTGCCATCTGTTCTGCTTTGGAAGTTGAGTTGACCAGCTACAGTCCAAAGTATTTTCACTGTCAAGAAATCATGCAGCTTTCCACCTTTTGGCATTGGACCAAGGGGGTCCTTCAGACCCGATCGCACGCTGCATTTTTTTGCAGCCATGCAATCAGGTCTTTACAGCGCATGCGCACGGGTCGCAATGCACAGGTGTGTCGCTAGCTGGTTACGCGGGTCGCCGTGCAGCGATGAAGCTAATGAAGAAAGCGATTGCACTGGTGATCGCAAGAAAATTGACAGGCAGAAGGCGTTCCAAGGCGGCAACTCACTGTTTTCTGGGAGTGTCCAGAGAAATGCAGGCATGCCCAGCCGTTCCGGAGGATGGTTCCTGATGTCACAGCCAGCCAGGATCGTCACAGCATCTGAGTAAGTCCTGGCTGTGCAGAAACTGCCCATCGCACCCCTGCAAAGCCCTTACCCCCTCCCCGTGTAGGCAGCGATTACCTGGACGCAGCAGTGCAAAAAATAGCCTACGTGCGACCAGGTCTGAATTACACCCCAAGTAATGATAAATTACTGAAGAAGAACCTGACTCACACTTCGCCATTGTAGATGTTGGATAAAAATATTACCTTTTCTTTACCTGAGCTCAAAATGAACTTCCTTCCTGTTGGATCAATTACATCAACCTGCCAGACCTGTTTGGATGTAGTCCATCTCTTCAAACTATGTAAAGATTTTTGGAAATAACCCATTGTCTCATTTCAGGGTCCTTAGAATAACTATTTACTGCCATTGTTCTGTTGCACAGCTAGTTCTCTTTGTTAAGTGTGACAGTATGTGTTTTTTTGACCTCAGTAGTCACACATTTTATACGACTGTAGCTGCATTGTCCACACATCTTTTCGTAATTTATGTGGTCTGCTCCAAATGTTTCCAAAAAGCTATTCACCTCCACACAATGGCTTGCTATGTATATTCCATTGTTCATCCATCCAATAAAGCATACATGCTGTCGGTCCTTTGAATGCAGACCAGCTTTTTTGTATATTACTAGAGGTCTAGTAGTGTCCTGTATCACCATGTATACAGATAAATAGATCAACAGGATTATTACATTGTACCTTGTAGATCTAGAATGGTTTCATTATGTGGGCTAAATACCAGTGCTTAAAGTGGTCCTGGAGATGTGGTGGAACTCACCCCCCTGCCCAGCTCTAAAGGGATTGTGCACGCCGTAGGTGTGTGCCGCAAAAAGGGGTGTGGTCTCAAAAAAGAAAGGGACGTGGTCACCCAATAGTATCCCCAATTTAAATTATGTAGAGCTGCCCCTGTACAGACGTCCCCAGTACAGATGTCCCCTGTAGTTATGCCCCCAGTACAGATGCCCCCTGTAGTTATGCCCCCAGTACAGATGCCCCCTGTAGTTATGCCCCCTATAGAGGCTGCCCCAATAGTTATGCCCCAGTACAGATGCCCTCAGTAGAAGCTGCCCCCAGTACAGATGCCCCCTGTAGATATGCCCCCAGTAGAAGCTGCCCCAGTACAGATGCCCCCAGTAGAAGATGTCCCCTGTAGTTATGACCCCAGTAGAAGCTGCCCACAGTAGAAGCTGCCCGCAGTATAGATGCATCCCCTTGCTGAGCGGGTAGCGCCATCTCCGCCCCCTGTAGTTATGCCCCCAGTAGAAGCTGCCCCCAGTACAGATGCCCCCTGTAGTTATGCCCCCAGTAGAAGCTACCTCCAATACAGATGACCCCTGTAGTTATGCCCCAAGTAGAAGCTGCCCCCAGTAAAAGCTGCCCCCTGTAGTTATGCCCCCAGTACAGATGCCCCCTGTAGTTATTCCCCCAGTACAGATGCCCCCTGTAGTTATGCCCCCAGTAGAAGCTGCCTCCAGTACAGATGCCCCCTGTAGTTATGCCCCAAGTAGAAGCTGCCCCCTGTAGTTATGCCCCCAGCAGAAGCTGCCCCCAGTACAGATGCATCCCCTTGCTGAGCGGGTAGCGCCATCTCCGCCCCCTGTAGTTATGCCCCCAGTAGAAGCTGTCCCCAGTAAAAGCTGCCCCCTGTAGTTATGCCCGCAGTAGAAGCTGCCCCCAGTACAGATGCCCCCTGTAGTTATGCCCCCAGTAGAAGCTACCTCCAATACAGATGACCCCTGTAGTTATGCCCCAAGTAGAAGCTGCCCCCAGTAAAAGCTGCCCCCTGTAGTTATGCCCCCAGTACAGATGCCCCCTGTAGTTATTCCCCCAGTACAGATGCCCCCAGTAGAAGCTGCCTCCAGTACGGATGCCCCCTGTAGTTATGCCCCAAGTAGAAGCTGCCCCCAGGTAAAAGCTGCCCCCTGTAGTTATGCCCCCAGCAGATGCTGCCCCCAGTACAGCTGCCACCAGTACAAGCTGCCCCCTAGTAGCGCCGCTTCACACACACACACAAAAACAACAACACAATACTCACCAGCCACAATACTCACCACAATACTCAGCACAATACTCGGCTGCCGCTGAGGGGAAGGTGCTGGCGCCCGCTGGTAACACAACCTCAGCGGGCGCCCGGCATCCCCATGTGGCTCCAGTCTCACATTCTGGGTTAGGTGAGCCGGAGGAGGCGGGACTGCGTTACTTCTCCAATTGGAACTGACGGAACGCAGTTCCGCCCCGTTCCGGCTCACTTTAACCTCTGCTAAATACTACTTCTGCCCACTTTTTTCCTTGTACTGCTCTGGATCCATCAGTTAACTACACAATCAACAACTGAATCAAATCACAGTTACTCAATATATTGATAAAATTTGCAATAAAACCAAGGCCAGGATGTAATGAAGTCCGAGTTCAGCGGTCGTGCGGGATGCCGGCTGAGCTGGAACGTTTTTTTAAAGGGCAATCATTTACAAGGCATGTTCAGCCAGCATTCCGCACGACCGCTGAACTCGGACTTCATTACATCCCGCCCCAACACTTTAATTTGAACCGAAAAATAAACAGTATATTCATAATTCTTGGATGCCACGGTGGCTAACTATCCTTTTCATTCATATATATAAGTGACTGAAAAAACATTGCCTCAATTCATATATTTCTTTAATATTTTGTTTTCAGACAGACTACAGGTACTGTACCAGCGGGTCCTTAAAGCCCAAGCATGCTGGCACTTGTTGTTCTAGGGCTGCCGGAGCAGGTTTACTGGGACCTGTAGTCTGTCTGCAAAGAACAACATTATCTATTTTTTAAATATTAACCCTGCACCCACCGCCACCAGGTATGCTGGAAATAGCCAGGGGCTTTCAGCTCAGGCCTGGGGGTTCCTTGGAAGGAGAGACCCAATTTTATTTTGGAAATCCTGTCTTCCAGAGGAATTCTAGGCCTGGGCTGAACAGTTGGGGCTGTTTATTGTTATGGCAGGGGGACCCCACGCTGTGTGTCTCCCTACTATAGCATTACCCCCCACGCGACTGGTTCAGCCATGTGCTGATTATAGAAAATAGGGGAACCCCATGCCAGTTGTCCCCTTTTAATTCTTACCTGCAGTCCTCAAGTACACACAATAGCTCATGTGTACCGGATTTCTTGAATCATGTGCAGGTGAGTTGATCTACTTTGGTGAGACATTAATAATCCCATTTGTTTCCACATGCAGAAGTCCTGAAAACATTACCCGTTGGGAGTGCTTAAGGATGTATGAGGATGCAGTTAACATACCACTCGTCGTGATCCCAGGTGTCTCAATACCGATGCTGGGGTCGCCTCTGAAATACCAGCGAGGTAGGTGATTCCCCCTCTATGGATGTCCACGACACCCATAGAGGGAGAATAGAACCTGTGGTGAGCGAAGCTCGCTGAGCCCAGAAGGGACTTCATTGCACTCGCCCCCCTGCCGACATCCTAGCACCTGGGATGCCGATATCTGTATACTGACATTCGGCATTCGGCACCTCCTGCTCCAAAGGGGGGTACACACAGAGAGATCCATGCTTAAATTCTAAGCAATCTGACTAGATTGCTTAGAACTTAAGCATGGATCTCTCTGTGTGTATGCCCCCCAGCGATAGCGATGCGCAGCGCTATCGCCGCTGCTATATTGGCCTGCATGCAGGCACAATCTAGCAGATCGCTCATTTCACCCGCTGGGTGAAATGAGCGGCCTCCCATTTTTCCCCACCTCGCTCAGCACAATGCGCTGTGCTGAGCGGGGGGAGAGATGTGTGCTGAGTGGGGGGAGAGATGTGTGCTGAGCGTTTGTGCTAGAACGCTCAGCACACATCTCTGGGGAAATCTCCCCCATGTGTATGGCCCTTAAGGATCAGGTTCCAGACTGTGCACTTGAAATATACATTATACATATGTTACCTTATACTGGACTATGGTGTGTTTTCTACAGTGCATTGCTGTTATTAATCTGGTACATTATCATGCATGCAGCAGCTGAATTTACTGTATATATTTATGAAGAGGCCCAGATGTTGAACACTCTAATGCAGAGGTTCTCAAACTCGGTCCTCGGGGGCCCACATAGTGCATGTTTTGCAGGTCTCCTCACAGAATCGCAAGTGAAATAATTAGCTCCACCTGTGGACCTTTTAAAATGTGTCATTGATTAATTAATACACCTGTGCACCTGCTGGGTTACCTGTAAAACATGCACTGTGTCGGCTCCCGAGGACCGAGTTTGAGAACCTCTGCTCTAATGGTTAGTCAAACCAATGATGTGGTAGGCCACACACCCTCTGCGGACTGGCCACACCCCTAAACATGGGCCCCTACCACTGCATTTCCCCGGTGGGCCCTACATGTCTCAGTCCGACACTGCCGATCCCCTCCCCTTAAGGAATGGAGTTGAGAACCACTGCACTATAGCTACAAGTAACAGCAGGCAGAAACTTAGTCCTAAAATAGTCCTATAGCATAGCACTATTTGCAACCAGAAAGGAAAATCAATATGACTTGTATGTCATAAAAAAAATAATTTAAACATTTCTAAAAAAAAAAAAAATAATATATATGAATGGTGGTGATCATATAGGAACATGCAACACATAGGTCAGTGTTGTAACCTATTTAAGTTACTACTTGACAAAATAGTAAAATGAATCCAATAGAAGTGATGTTGGTTATGTAGTTCCTAATACTACTATTTAAATTTGTGCAAGAATATGAAAGAATATTGGCGTCCTATGTCACTGGGGAACATACTGATTTGCAATAAATAGCCATTTGTGATATCTAATGGACATTCCAATGACACACTGAACTGCATACACCTATGTAAGGTTCAGTCAGCCATTAATAAATCAGAAATAAGGATTGATGCAATTGAGTCTAAAACCAATTATGTATCCAAATCTAGATAGTTATACAATAAATCTTAAATATATTACTAACATCTAAAATAATCTAATTCAGTTATCTTTTAAAAAAAATTACCTGCACATAAGCCAAAATAATATCATACGGTTTGCAGAAATAACATTTAGTTCTGGTCTGCAAACTTGCTGCCAGTATTATTATACAGGTTGAGTATCCCATATCCAAATATTCCGAAATACAGACTTTTTTGAGTGAGACTGAGATAGTGAAACCTTTGTTTTCTGATGGCTCAATGTACACAAACTTTGTTTAATACACAAAGTTATAAAAAATATTGTATTAAATGACCTTCAGGCTGTGTGTATAAGGTGTATATGAAACATAAATGAATTGTGTGAATGTAGACACACTTTGTTTAATGCACAAAGTTATTAAAAATATTGGCTAAAATGACCTTCAGGCTGTGTGTATAAGGTGTATATGAAACATAAATGCATTCTGTGCTTAGATTTAGGTCCCTTCGCCATGATATGTCATTATGGTATGCAATTATTCCAAAATACGGAAAAATCCGATATCCAAAATACCTCCGGTCCCAAGCATTTTGGATAAGGGAGACTCAACCCGTATTAGTTTACACAGGTGCGATAAATATGTGCAGTTATTATCTAGAGCGCGGATGTTGGTATTAATGTTGTTAACACAATAATACAGTACATGTAGTTGTCAACAGGGCCGGACTGGGACTAAAAATAGGCCCTGGCATTTTTTAAGCACACAGGCCCACCTCTGTGACTCCTCCCCTTACTATTCCTGACTCCTCCCACTTATTAGTCTATGCTCTTACAAATATAATTAATATTCTAACAACATACAAGCGTACATCATTTTCTATTAAAATACACACAACCTGTGGTAGAAGTGGAAATTTTTAAGTGGGGGTATGTAAATGTGAAGTTTGTAAATAAGCGCGCGCCTTCGGCGCGCGTGCTCCGGAAAAGGGGGTGTGGCCACTCAAAAGGGGCGTGTCCTTCAGTGTAGTTTATCACACCATACACCCCTTATACGCATTATGCACCACAATAGTAGGACCCCTTATACTATCTAGTACTGGTGCCTCTTTCACATTATACCACACAGTATGAGCCGAAATTCACATTATAGCACCCAGTATGAGCCGAAATTTACATTATATGCCCCCAATAGTGCAGTACCAGATCCACAATTGCCCCCACAGTGCCAGGTATACAAATGCCCCCACAGTGCCAGGTATACAAATGCCCCCACAGTGCCAGGTATACAAATGCCCCCACAGTGCCAGGTAAACAATTGCCCCCACAGTGCCAGGTAAACAATTGCCCCCACAGTGCCAGGTATACAAATGCCCCCACAGTGCCAGGTATACAAATGCCCCCACAGTGCCAGGTAAACAATTGCCCCCACAGTGCCAGGTATACAAATGCCCCCACAGTGCCAGGTATACAAATGCCCCCACAGTGCCAGGTAAACAATTGCCCCCACAGTGCCAGGTATACAAATGCCCCACAGTGCCAGCCAATTGCCCCCACAGTGCCAGATATACAATTGTCCCCACAGCAGCCAGTGCTGCAGCTACTTACCGCTGCTGCACTGCTACTGCTGCTGCTGCTGCTGCTGCTCCTCCGGGCTGTGAGGGACGGGGGTGAATCAGGAGAGCAGAGCGCCCGCCAGCGCGGCTGTGTCTGGTGCTGCGGCGGCTTCGTTCAAACCAGCCGCCGGTTCGTAAGCCAATCAGAGCTCGCGGACCGGCGGCTTCTGATTGGCTGCCGGTCCGCGAGCTCTGATTGGCTCACGAACCGGCGGCTGGTTTGAACGAAGCCGCCGCAGCACCAGACACAGCCGCGCTGGCGGGCGCTCTGCTCTGCTCTCCTGACAGCTGAGACATGCTGCCGCCGGACTGAGCGGCAGCGTGTCTCAGTGACCGCTGGACCGGCCCAAGTGGCCATCGGCCCTTCTGGCATTTGCCAGAAGTGCCAGATGGCCAGTCCGGCCCTGGTTGTCAATGTTGTTATTATTGTACTGCATACTCTATCTTTCTAGAATAAATCTGGTTAATGATCCTTCAAGTTAACTACGAAATGAATTTAGGTTTATGTGTCATACTATAACTGTACTCCACAATTAAGGATGATGGATTAAATTCAATTAGCCCCATCAATTTAACAGTGGTGAAAAAAGGTGGTAGCCTTGGGCTTTAACACCCAGGGCTTTTCAATTGCAGACCTATTTTCTTGCCCATTAAATTAACTTGTTATCGGGTCACATAGGGGGTCATTCCGAGTTGATCGCTAGCTGAAAATGTTCGCTGCGCAGCAATGATGCAAAAAAACAGCACTTCTGCGCATGCGTATGCGGCACAATGCGCACACGCGACGTACTTTCACAACGGCCGATGTAGTTTTACACAAGGTCTAGCGAAGCTTTTCAGTCGCACTGCTGGCCGCAGAGTGATTGACAGGAAGTGGGCGTTTCTGGGTGTCAACTGACCGTTTTCAGGGAGTGTTCGAAAAAACGCAGGTGTGCCAGGAAAAACGCAGGCGTGGCTGGACGAACGCAGGGCGTCTTCGTGACGTCAAAACAGGAACTGAACAGTCTGAAGTGATCGCAAGCGTTGAGTAGGTCTGAAGCGACTCTGAAACTGCACAAAAATATTTTGTAGCTGCTCAGCGATCCTTTCGTTCGCACTTCTGCTAAGCTAAAATACACTCCCCAGTGGGAGGCGGCATAGCGTTTGCTCGGCTGCTAAAAATAGCTAGCGAGCGATCAACTCGGAATGACCCCCTCAGGGCGGTATCCAATTAGCCGTGGTAAATTACCGCAGCTAATTGTCTCAAATTAGCCTCGATAAGCCGGTGCAAGATGCGGCTTATCTGGGATTTTGTTTCACCTACCTCAGGCAGGCGAAACCCAATCCCCGAAAGCAGACCCCTTTTTTTTATGCGAAAATAAGGCTGGGGCTGGGGCTGTGGCCACCGAAAATTATTATTATTTTTTTTTGTTTTTTTTATAGGAGATCTAATTGCTTAGCATGTAAAAAATATCAGTGAAACTTCTGGAAAAAGTTAACCACGGCTATTTGGATACCACCCATAGAATCCAGGAAAAGCTCCAAGACCTACGTGTTAACGGTAAGTTTGCACACGATACCAGGCTATTTATCGCATATTTCTTCAGGGTTTTGCTCAGACCTGAAAGAAATCCCCACTAAGGGGTGTATTCAATATGAGTAAGATCCATTCCGACATGCATTTGTTGGAATGGATCCGACAATGGCTATTCAATGAGCGGCCATTGCCAACAACTATTGTGATACCCGGGCAAATAAAGGACAATGTTATTGGGTGAGTAGATGATCTTTTACCTGGTGATTATGTCCGCTTTACACTATCTGTGTACCGGGATACCAACTTAAGATGGAAGTTCGTTCACGATACTTCGGAGAGGTAAGGGATATACGTCTGCACAAGCGGGTTGTTCAGGGAGCAGTCAACTCAACTTCGGTTTATTAATGGCAGTAGGAAAATCAAACAACTTGAACAATAGTACTACGTTACAGTAAATCATCAAGTACAGATAATAAACAGTTGGTCTTCACACCGTAGATTATGCCAACACTGTCATAGACTGTTTAATTATTCAGGTGTTGCATATCCCATCACCGTCCTTCTCAGCAGTTATACATGTTTACCTGAATTGGTTATATTGACTTATTATACTATTCAAACCTTAACTCAAATATTCAAGCTGTTACCATCAAAATATGCATGCATAAGAAAAACAGTTTGTTACCAGTTACAATTATCTGATTACCCTTACTGAGTATCCCATGTATTCAGAAGTATTAGTACAACTTATGTTCTTCCGCCTGTGCACAGGTCTGTAGCCCCCTTTAGAATGTGTCCACAAGTGGATATATATGCATATATATATTTAGTCTTTCTTAGACATGTCCCTGTAGTGTAAATAAAGGCCTGTCCTCTCTGTGGCAACACTGAGGGAAAACTGATCCACTGCCTTTCCCATTCACTCTGTGTAGTTCTGTTCAGGCCTCCTTTGCACTGTAACCTGGCTGTCACAGTTCATCTGACGTACAATGTCACTGGTCTGTAAGGCCCGGCAGATAAGCATCGGTGGCACTAGCACTGTGTGTGCTGTCCTTTCTAGTAAGACTTAGGGCATTTAATGTAAGAGGATGCAGTTTGTGCTATTGCTGGCAACAAGTTATGCTGTGCCACAGACAAAAGTGTTCTATACTCCTAGCGTAGTGCCAGCTGCAATGTTTGTAGACAGTGTGTGAGCAGGGACCCTGTTTACTTGTACAGAATCCTCCCTGAGGATGGAGTTACCTCTCAGTGCTGTCTCTGGCTGCTGTATTCACAGCACTGTCTCTGCATGGATAGGGCATTCTCTGTAGCTGCTACTTCCTCTGTTCTTATATGGGCAGTGAGCTGTTACTGATGAAACCTCACTGATCTCACTCCCTCTCTCCTCCAGAGGAGTCCCTTGCTGTTGCTGCTGGGACTTGCACAATGATACTAGGGCTGACAGGATACTCTGGAACTGACACACAGGAACTCAGCCTCTGCAACTCACTGCCATTCTCACTCAGGATCCCACTGCTTGGTCTGCTGTCCTCTCTTCTGTCCCAGCTTACAGCACTCCTCAGTCCTCACACCAATCTCTCCATCACTCCACCCTTCCTCTGGGTTCTCTCTAGGGATTGGCCAATCAGATGAGAGGTGTGGGCAGTGTCCTCCATCACACCATCCACTGTTGCTAGGCTCCAAGAAAAAGGGGGGAAAGGGTAAAGCTGCAGGTTATGTCTGTTTATATGGCAGCCCAGAGTATACAGCTGTCCTTTTTGGCAAAAAGTCTGGGCTACACAGGTTCTCATAGGGTCCTACATGGAGCACCTGGTACAATAAGGCAATTTACATGTCAGTTGAAGGGAGCATGAGTCCTGTAAGTTCTGTGGGATACCACACTATCACAAGTACTGGCGAGGACAGCTGACCCACTCCTCCTCATACGTCTCCACTCCTCTCCTCGCAGGCCATCGATCCGCACAGCAATGTGAGTGGCGTGGCCATGGTGCTGGGCCGGGGGGTGACTGGCAGCTGTGGGGGGACCAGGAAGCCAGGCAGCAGCGGCAGTGTAGCGAGAGAGGCTGGCTCAGCACACAGCACCTGTTACGTCCGCTTACGTTATCCCCAGCACCTTGACAGCCCGGGCAGCGACACCGTGACAGTCTGGCCTGGGGACCTGTTGCTGGGGGGTGAGTGCACATGGGCAGCACTGCCGGGAAGCGGCGGATCCGGCCCGTACAGAGCCTGGTGACTGTGACCGTGGGTGAGCCTTGGTGCTGGGGGTCCTGTTCTCTCCCTCCGGGTGATGAGTGCAGTCAGTGTGCATGTATGTACATGGGGAGGGGGTCGTACATGGTGACCTGGCGTCATCACTAGTGCGGCATGCATGGTCCCCGTCCCTTCCTACCTGCCCCCGCTCCCCCTTCTCATCTCCCCTGTTCAGACAATGTCAATCCGGCTTTATACAAAGTCGGCTTGACATTGTCGGAAACGGGACCAAAACCTGTCGGATTTGGTCCCTTTTACGACAGAAGCACGTGGATCAGCGGCTATTCCGACGATCTACATGCATTCCGAAAGCTTTCCGACAAGTCGTGGGGCTGTAATGAATAGGTCGGAACCCCTTCCGACCTAAAACTGACAAGACGGCAGCTTCCGACAGTTATTGAATATACCCCTAAGTGCAACCTGCGCTGAAAATACGTTTTATCTATATATTTTCCCCTAAGGGGGTGTGGCCATGCTTCTCTTTATTAGTTATATTACCTGGGCCCAGACAAGCTCCCTACGGTCCTGATGGTGTGGGAATGCTTTGCTGCCCCAGGATCCATATGACCATAAGCATGCATATGGAAAACCACCAGCCATGACAAGACGTCTGCGCTGGTGGTCCCTTGCCACATTATAATAGCACCTACTTTGAGTCATACATTCATGTATTTCTGAACTGAAAGATAGGTCACCTGGAGGCACCCCAACATTCTCCTACAAGGATCAGCATGCCCTCCAGCTACTGATCCCTACCATGCATCTTAATACAGTGAGCCTCCAGGGGTGCTGAGAATAGCCCCCAGGCCTAGGGGTTCTTCAGGAGGAGGGACCCTTTATGTTGGGGGTGGAGGGGGACCCAATTTCTGAAGAATTCCAGGCATGGGCTGTCCAGTTTGGGACTGGCTGCTATTTTGGTAGGGGGACCCAACGCTGTGTAACTCCCTGCTATAGCAGCAGCTCTTGGCTGGTTCAGCACGGTGCTGGCAGGGGAGTAATGCCCATAGGTCCCAAAGGGAAGATTCCCAGTGGGCCGATGGGCATATGGGTCCTGTTTTGTTTGTTGACATGTGAGGGGTGGTGTTGTAGCCATGGTTACCTGGTATACCTCTGATACTGCCCATGTGAGGCCACTTCTACAAATTTTCCATTTTTCAAAGTGTCTGGAATGTACGGAATATGCTAGCTGTGGGGGCCTGTGTGTGTGTGTGTGTGTGTGTGTGTGTGTGTGTGTGTGTGTGTGTGTGTGTGTGTGTGTGTGTGTGTGTGTTTTTTTCCTGTGGGGGCCAATGTGTTTTATTTCTTTATTGTGCAATGTAAGCATAATTGCAGCATCTGTAGACAATGAAAGTGGGCATCTCTATCCTTGCATATTTGGATGCACAGATGAACACCAGGGAACGGCATTGTAGCATCATTAGTATAAAGTCACAGACACAACTGCTGCAAAAGACACAAGGTAGTCCACAACTGCGCCCACCTCAGAATCAGACCCAATGAGGAGATATCCCGCCCCCTCAACAGACTCCACCCGCACAACAGACCCCGCCCGCATTAGGGCTGCTTCTATAAAACTCCCGGGCTGGTTTTCCATCCCAATCCTCCCCTGGGTGATAGTTATTGGAAAATAGGGTGAACAAGCTCCCCCCCCCCCCCCCCCCCCTTTATTTTCTTATATCAGCCCAGGCTGTGAGGATTGGGGATGGGTATTGATTTGGGTAGGGGACCCCATGCCTAATTTTAACCCTTTAATTGCTTTTTAAACTAACAAAGCCTGCACAGATCACCTGCCAGGTTTATTGTTTGGGTGGGTTCTCCCTCATTTCAGCATTGTTTTTAATACCTTCCTTTAGTAAATTTGCGAATACTATAAAGTGTTCTAAAGTCAGGGGTTTTCATTGGTTTTGTGTCAGTTTTGCCTTTAGTAAATGTACGGTTTTGGTTGGCTTGAAAAATCAACAGAAAATCGATCAAAACCTGATGGAAATGATGTGTGTGCAGGTGCTGATGCTGCAGAGTTATTTAGGCACAACCCAGCAGATAACATAGAAATACAGAAACATAGAATTTGACAGCAGATAAGAACCACTTGGCCCATCTAGTCTGCCCCCCCCCCCCTTTTTTTTTTTAACCATATTTCTATATCAAACCTTATTTGATCCTTATTTCTTTGTAAGGATATCCTAATTTCTATCCTATGCATGTTTAAATTGCTCTATGGCAGAGGTTCCCAAACTGTGTGCCGTGGCTCCCTGGGGTGCCTCGGGACACTTGCAGGGGTGCCCTGGGTTGGTGGTCCAGGACCAATTCAAATTATTCATGGTCAATATAATAGGCAAAACCAGTGCTGGTGGCTGCCAGTCATAAAATATGTGGCCAAACAGAAATCTTTTCCCTCACCACACAACTGACCCTAAGGATGACATATAAACGCAATCTACTTAATGTAATATTTCTTTCTAAATTTCTCGATAAGAAATTTTTGGCCTAGGGGTGTCATGAAAAGAATTCTGATATTCTAGGGCGCCATGATTCAAAAAAGTTGTGGTGACCAGTATACTCAAGTACAATAGTCCAGTGCTGCATCTTGCTGCTCAGTGTCAGTTCTAGTATCCTCATCAGTGCTCAGTATTACTGCTCATTGTCTTTTGCTGCATTGTGGTGACCAGTATACTCAAGTACAATAGTCCAGTGCTGCATCTTGCTGCTCAGTGTCAGTTCTAGTATCCTCATCAGTGCTCAGTATCACTGCTCATTGTCTTTTGCTGCATTGTGGTGACCAGTATACTCAAGTACAATAGTCCAGTGCTGCATCTTGCTGCTCAGTGTCAGTTCTAGTATCCTCATCAGTGCTCAGTATCACTGCTCATTGTCTTGTGCTGCATTGTGGTGACCAGTATACTACAGTACAATAGTCCAGTGCTGCATCTTGCTGCTCAGTGTCAGTTCTAGTATCCTCATCAGTGTCAGTATCACTCCTCATTGTCTTGTGCTGCGTTGTGGTGCTCAGTAAACTACAGTACAATAGTCCAGTGCTGCATCTTGCTGCTCAGTGTCAGTTCTAGTATCCTCATCAGTGCTCAGTATCACTGCTCATTGTCTTGTGCTGCATTGTGGTGACCAGTATACTACAGTACAATAGTCCAGTGCTGCATCTTACTGCTCAGTGTCAGTTCTAGTATCCTCATCAGTGCTCAGTATCACTGCTCATTGTCTTCTGCTGCATTGTGGTGCTCAGTATACTACAGTACAATAGTCCAGTGCTGCATCTTGCTGCTCCGTGTCAACTCTAGTATCCTCATCAGTGTTCAGTATCACTGCTTATTGTCTTGGGCTACATTGTGGTGCTCAGTATACTACAGTACATTACTAATATTCCAGTGTCTTGTGCTGCATCTTGCTGCTGTAGGGTGCTGTGTTAGTGTCCTGTCACTGTGCATAGGTCATCATCATTCCAGTCACAGTGATATCTGGGGGGTGACAATTAAAGAGGGCTTTTGTGCTGCTCACTAATACTAGTACAGTGTCTTGTGCTGCATCGTGCTGCTCAGTGTCAGTTCTCCGTAGTATCATCAGTGCTCAGTATAATCAGTGCTCAGTATAATCAGTGCTCAGTAAAATCAGTGCTCAGTATAATTAGTGATGAGCGGGTTCGGATCCTCGGGATCCGAACCCGCCCGAACTTCACCTTTTTTTTCACGGGTCCGAGCGACTCGGATCCTCCCGCCTTGCTCGGTTAACCCGAGCGCGCCCGAACGTCATCATCCCGCTGTCGGATTCTTGCGAGATTCGGATTCTATATAAGGAGCCGCGCGTCGCCGCCATTTTCACACGTGCATTGAGATTGATAGGGAGAGGACGTGGCTGGCGTCCTCTCCGTTATAGTAGAAAAAGACTGAGTATAAAGACTGAGTGACTTACTTATAATTGTGGGGAGGATTGGGGACGGGGAGCAGCTGTTAGGGAGTACAGTGCAGGGATTTTATTATACCACCAGTGAGTTTAATCCTTTGTTTGTTTCTCTGCCTGAAAAAACGCTCCACCATATCTGTGCTCACTCAGTGTGCTGCACTGCTGCATGATATATCTGTGCTGAGTGCACTGCTCACACTGCCTAATTGTGGAGACTGGGGAGCAGTTATAGCAGGAGTACAGTGCACAGTTTTGCTGACAGTGACCACCAGTCCAGTATACGTTTGTCTGCCTGAAAAACACTCCTGTCTGTGGTGGCTTTTTTTTTCTTCATACTAGTTTAGCAGTCTGCTGACAGTGTCCACCAGGTCCGTTATTATTTATTATACAGTATATTATATTTATTTTATATATATCTAGCAGTACGGTAGGCCACGGCTGTACCTACCTCTGTGTCGTCAGTGCACTCGTCGTCAATAAGTAATATAATACTATACTATCCATCCATCTACATTGTATACCTGTGGTGGCTTTTTTTTTCTTCATACTAGTTTAGCAGTCTGCTGACAGTGTCCACCAGGTCCGTTATACAGTATATTATATATATAAGCAGTACGGTAGGCCACGGCTGTACCTACCTCTGTGTCGTCAGTGCACTCGTCGTCCATAAGTAATATAATACTATACTATCCATCCATCTACATTGTATACCTGTGGTGGCTTTTTTTTTCTTCATACTAGTTTAGCAGTCTGCTGACAGTGTCCACCAGGTCCGTTATTATATTATACAGTATATTATATATATATATAAGCAGTACGGTAGGCCACGGCTGTACCTACCTCTGTGTCGTCAGTGCACTCGTCGTCCATAAGTAATATAATACTATACTATCCATCCATCTACATTGTATACCTGTGGTGGCTTTTTTTTTCTTCATACTAGTTTAGCAGTCTGCTGACAGTGTCCACCAGGTCCGTTATACAGTATATTATATATATAAGCAGTACAGTAGGCCACGGCTGTACCTACCTCTGTGTCGTCAGTGCACTCGTCGTCCATAAGTAATATAATACTATACTATCCATCCATCTACATTGTATACCTGTAGTGGCTTTTTTTTTCTTCATACTAGTTTAGCAGTCTGCTGACAGTGTCCACCAGGTCCGTTATACAGTATATTATATATATAAGCAGTACAGTAGGCCACGGCTGTACCTACCTCTGTGTCGTCAGTGCACTCGTCGTCCATAAGTAATATAATACTATACTATCCATCCATCTACATTGTATACCTGTGGTGGCTTTTTTTCTCTTCATACTAGTTTAGTAGTCTGCTGACAGTGTCCACCAGGTCCGTTATACAGTATATTATATATATATAAGCAGTACGGTAGGCCACGGCTGTACCTACCTCTGTGTCGTCAGTGCACTCGTCGTCCATAAGTAATATAATACTATACTATCCATCCATCTACATTGTAAACCTGTGGTGGTTTTTTTTTTCTTCATACTAGTTTAGCAGTCTGCTGACAGTGTCCACCAGGTCTGTTATACAGTATATTATATATATAAGCAGTATGGTAGGCCACGGCTGTACCTACCTCTGTGTCGTCAGTGCACTCGTCGTCCATAAGTAATATAATACTATACTATCCATCCATCTACATTGTATACCTGTGGTGGCTTTTTTTTTCTTCATACTAGTTTAGCAGTCTGCTGACAGTGTCCACCAGGTCCGTTATACAGTATATTATATATATAAGCAGTACGGTAGGCCACGGCTGTACCTACCTCTGTGTCGTCAGTGCACTCGTCGTCCATAAGTAATATAATACTATACTATCCATCCATCTACATTGTATACCTGTGGTGGGTTTTTTTTCTTCATACTAGTTTAGCAGTCTGCTGACAGTGTCCACCAGGTCCGTTATTATATTAAACAGTATATTATATATATATATAAGCAGTACGGTAGGCCACGGCTGTACCTACCTCTGTGTCGTCAGTGCACTCGTCGTCCATAAGTAATATAATACTATACTATCCATCCATCTACATTGTATACCTGTGGTGGCTTTTAGTTGTGCGCATTAAAATATGGAGAACAAAAATGTGGAGGTTAAAAAAATAGGGAAAGATCAAGATCCACTTCCACCTCGTGCTGAAGCTGCTGCCACTAGTCATGGCCGAGACGATGAAATGCCATCAACGTCGTCTGCCAAGGCCGATGCCCAATGTCATAGTACAGAGCATGTAAAATCCAAAACACAAAAGATCAGTAAAATGACCCAAAAATCAAAATTAAAAGCGTCTGAGGAGAAGCGTAAACTTGCCAATATGCCATTTACGACACGGAGTGGCAAGGAACGGCTGAGGCCCTGGCCTATGTTCATGGCTAGTGGTTCAGCTTCACATGAGGATGGAAGCACTCATCCTCTCGCTAGAAAAAAAAAAAGGACTTAAGCTGGCAAAAGCACAGCAAAGAACTGTGCGTTCTTCGAAATCACAAATCCCAAAGGAGAGTCCAATTGTGTCGGTTGCGATGCCTGACCTTCCCAACACTGGACGGGAAGAGCTTGCGCCTTCCACCATTTGCACGCCCCCTGCAAGTGCTGGAAGGAGCACCCGCAGTCCAGTTCCTGATAGTCAAATTGAAGATGTCAGTGTTGAAGTACACCAGGATGAGGATATGGGTGTTGCTGGCGCTGGGGAGGAAATTGACAAGGAGGATTCTGATGGTGAGGTGGTTTGTTTAAGTCAGGCACCCGGGGAGACACTTGTTGTCCGTGGGAGGAATATGGCCATTGACATGCCTGGTCAAAATACCAAAAATATCAGCTCTTCAGTGTGGAATTATTTCCACAGAAATGCGGACAACTGGTGTCAAGCCGTGTGTTGCCTTTGTCAAGCTGTAATAAGTAGGGGTAAGGACGTTAACCACCTCGGAACATCCTCCCTTATACGTCACCTGCAGCGCATTCATAATAAGTCAGTGACAAGTTCAAAAACTTTGGGCGACAGCGGAAGCAGTCCACTGACCAGTAAATCCCTTCCTCTTGTAACCAAGCTCGCGCAAACCACACCACCAACTCCCTCAGTGTCAATTTCCTCCTTACCCAGGAAAGCCAATAGTCCTGCAGGCGATGTCACTGGCAAATCTGACGAGTCCTCTCCTGCCTGGGATTCCTCCGATGCATCCTTGAGTGTAACGCCTACTGCTGCTGGCGCTGCTGTTGTTGCTGCTGGGAGTCGATCGTCATCCCAGAGGGGAAGTCGGAAGACCACTTGTACTACTTCCAGTAAGCAATTGACTGTCCAACAGTCCTTTGCGAGGAAGATGAAATATCACAGCAGTCATCCTGTTGCAAAGCGGATAACTGAGGCCTTGACAACTATGTTGGTGTTAGACGTGCGTCCGGTATCCGCCGTTAGTTCACGGGGAACTAGACAATTGCTTGAGGTAGTGTGCCCCCGTTACCAAATACCATCTAGGTTCCACTTCTCTAGGCAGGCGATACCGAGAATGTACACGGACATCAGAAAAAGAGTCACAAGTGTCCTAAAAAATGCAGTTGTACCCAATGTCCACTTAACCACGGACATGTGGACGATGTATTGCCTCCCACTGCAAGAGCAGCAGCGGCGGCACCAGTAGCAGCATCTCGCAAACGCCAACTCGTTCCTAGGCAGGCTACGCTTTGTATCACCGCTTTCCAGAATACGCACACAGCTGAAAACCTCTTACGGCAACTGAGGAAGATCATCGCAGAATGGCTTACCCAAATTGGACTCTCCTGGGGATTTGTGGCATCGGACAACGCCAGAAAAATTGTGCGTGCATTACATCTGGGCAAATTCCAGCACGTCCCATGTTTTGCACATACCTTGAATTTGGTGTTGCAGAATTATTTAAAAAACGACAGGGGCGTGCAAGAGATGCTGTCAGTGGCCAGAAGAATTGCGGGCCACTTTCGGCGTACAGGCACCGCGTACAGAAGACTGGAGCACCACCAAAAATGCCTGAACCTGCCCTGCCATCATCTGAAGCAAGAGGTGGTAACGAGGTGGAATTCAACCATCTATATGCTTCAGAGGATGGAGGAGCAGCAAAAGGCCATTCAAGCCTATACATCTGACCACGATATAGGCAAAGGAGGTGGAATGCACCTGTCTCAAGTGCAGTGGAGAATGATTTCAACGTTGTGCAAGGTTCTGCAACCTTTTGAACTTGCCACACGTGAAGTCAGTTCAGACACTGCCAGCCTGAGTCAGGTCATTCCCCTCATCAGGCTTTTGCAGAAGAAGCTGGAGGCATTGAAGGAGGAGCTAAAACAGAGCGATTCCGCTAGGCATGTGGCACTTGTGGATGGAGCCCTTCATTCGCTTAACCAGGATTCACATGTGGTCAATCTGTTGAAATCAGAGCACTACATTTTGGCCACCGTGCTCGATCCTAGATTTAAAACCTACGTTGGATCTCTCTTTCCGGCAGACACAAGTCTGCAGAGGTTCAAAGACCTGCTGATGAGAAAATTGTCAAGTCAAGCGGAACGCGACCCGTCAACATCTCCTCCTTCACATTCTCCCGCAACTGGGGGTGCGAGGAAAAGGCTACGAATTCCGAGCCCACCCGCTGGCGGTGATGCAGGGCAGTCTGGAGCGACTGCTGATGCTGACATCTGGTCCGGACTGAAGGACCTGCCAACGATTACTGACATGTCGTCTACTGTCACTGCATATGATTCTCTCACCATTGAAAGAATGGTGGAGGATTATATGAGTGACCGCATCCAAGTAGGCACGTCAGACAGTCCGTACGTATACTGGCAGGAAAAAGAGGCAATTTGGAGGCCCTTGCACAAACTGGCTTTATTCTACCTAAGTTGCCCTCCCTCCAGTGTGTACTCCGAAAGAGTGTTTAGTGCCGCCGCTCACCTTGTCAGCAATCGGCGTACGAGGTTACTTCCAGAAAATGTGGAGAAGATGATGTTCATTAAAATTAATTATAATCAATTCCTCCATGGAGACATTCACCAGCAGCAATTGCCTCCAGAAAGTACACAGGGACCTGAGATGGTGGATTCCAGTGGGGACGAATTAATAATCTGTGAGGAGGGGGATGTACACAGTGAAAGGGGTGATGAATCGGACGATGATGATGAGGTGGACATCTTGCCTCTGTAGAGCCAGTTTGTGCAAGGAGAGATTGATTGCTTCTTTTTTGGTGGGGGCCCAAACCAACCAGTCATTTCAGTCACAGTCGTGTGGCAGACCCTGTCGCTGAAATGATGGGTTCGTTAAAGTGTGCATGTCCTGTTTATACAACATAAGGGTGGGTGGGAGGGCCCAAGGACAATTCCATCTTGCACCTCTTTTTTCTTTCATTTTTCTTTGCGTCATGTGCTGTTTGGGGAGTATTTTTTTGAAGGGCCATCCTGCGTGACACTGCAGTGCCACTCCTAGATGGGCCAGGTGTTTGTGTCGGCCACTAGGGTCGCTTAGCTTAGTCACACAGCTACCTCATTGCGCCTCTTTTTTTCTTTGCGTCATGTGCTGTTTAGGGAGTATTTTTTTGAAGGGCCATCTTGCCTGACATTGCAGTGCCACTCCTAGATGGGCCAGGTGTTTGTGTCGGCCACTAGGGTCGCTTAGCTTAGTCACACAGCTACCTCATTGCGCCTCTTTTTTTCTTTGCGTCATGTGCTGTTTGGGGAGTACTTTTTTGAAGGGCCATCCTGCCTGACACTGCAGTGCCACTCCTAGATGGGCCAGGTGTTTGTGTCGGCCACTAGGGTCGCTTAGCTTAGTCACACAGCTACCTCATTGCGCCTCTTTTTTTCTTTGCGTCATGTGCTGTTTGGGGAGTACTTTTTTGAAGGGCCATCCTGCCTGACACTGCAGTGCCACTCCTAGATGGGCCAGGTGTTTGTGTCGGCCACTTGGGTCGCTGAGCTTAGTCACACAGCTACCTCATTGCGCCTCTTTTTTTCTTTGCGTCATGTGCTGTTTGGGGAGTATTTTTTTGAAGGGCCATCCTGCGTGACACTGCAGTGCCACTCCTAGATGGGCCAGGTGTTTGTGTCGGCCACTTGGGTCGCTGAGCTTAGTCACACAGCTACCTCATTGCGCCTCTTTTTTTCTTTGCGTCATGTGCTGTTTGGGGAGTATTTTTTTTGAAGGGCCATCCTGCGTGACACTGCAGTGCCACTCCTAGATGGGCCAGGTGTTTGTGTCGGCCACTTGGGTCGCTGAGCTTAGTCACACAGCTACCTCATTGCGCCTCTTTTTTTCTTTGCGTCATGTGCTGTTTGGGGAGTATTTTTTTGAAGGGCCATCCTGCGTGACACTGCAGTGCCACTCCTAGATGGGCCAGGTGTTTGTGTCGGCCACTAGGGTCGCTTAGCTTAGCCATCCAGCGACCTCGGTGCAAATTTTAGGACTAAAAATAATATTGTGAGGTGTGAGGTGTTCAGAATAGACTGGAAATGAGTGTAAATTATGGTTATTGAGGTTAATAATACTATGGGATCAAAATGACCCCCAAATTCTATGATTTAAGCTGTTTTTTAGGGTTTTTTGAAAAAAACACCCGAATCCAAAACACAACCGAATCCGACAAAAAAAATTCGGTGAGGTTTTGCCAAAACGCGTTCGAACCCAAAACACGGCCGCGGAACCGAACCCAAAACCAAAACACAAAACCCGAAAAATTTCCGGTGCACATCACTAAGTATAATCAGTGCTCAGTATAATCAGTGCGCTGTTAGAAGTGCGCCCGTTATCCGACATTAGTGCAGTGGGATTTAGACAATTGATGAAGTTATTGTGTCCCCGGTACCAAATCCCATCTAGATTCCACTTCACTAGGCAGGCGATAGCGAGATTTTGCCAATTAATTCCAGTGATTTATAATTATTAATTACAATGATCTTGCCAATTAATTACAGTGATTTATAATTATTCATTACAGTGATCCTGCCATTTAATTCCAGTGATTTGGACGTATAATTACAGTGATTTTGCCAATTAATTACAGTGATTTATAATTATTAATCACAGTGATCTTGCCAATTAATTCCAGTAATTTATCATTATTAAATTACAGTGATCTTGCCATTTAATTCCAGTGATTTGGACATATAATTCCAGCTGGAATTGTTTGTGTCGCTTGGCTTAGTCATACAGCTACCTCATTGCACCTCTTCGACATCTTTGCATGAGGTGCTGTTTGGGGCCTAGTTTTTGAAAAGTGCCATCCCGTGTGACACTGCCGTATGAGTCATGGGTTACTGCTGTATTAGTCCTGGGATACTGCCGTATAAGTCCACCAATTGCAGATATTTTTAAAAGTGACTGGAGCGTACTGGAGATGCTGTCAGTGGACCGAACAAGTGCGGCCCACTCTTGACATTCAGCCACTGCGTGACACTACTAGATGGGCCAGGTGGTTGTGTCGCTTAGCTTAGGCCTACAGCAACCTCGGTGCACCTTTTTTTTTTCTTTGCATCATGTGCTGTTAGGGGCCTTTTTTAATATCTGCCCTCCTGTTTGACACTGCAGTGCCACTCCTAAATGGGCCAGGTGTTTGTGCCGCCCACTTGGGTCGCTTAGCTTAGTCATCCAGCGACCTTGGTGCAAATTTTAGGACTAAAAATAATATTGTGAGGTGTGAGGTGTTCAGAATAGACTGGAAATTAGTGGAAATTATGGTTATTGAGGTTAATAATACTATAGGATCAAAATTACCCCCAAATTCTATGATTTAAGCTGTTTTTGAGGGTTTTTGAGAAAAAAAACACCCGAATCCAAAACGCACCCGAATCCGACAAAAATTCTAAAGGGAGGTTTTGCCAAAATGCGTCTGAATCCAAAACACGACCGCGGAACCAAATCCAAAACCAAAACACAAAACCCGAAAAATGCCCGCTGCACATCTCTAAATGGATTTTTGAGACCCAAGTGCATGATTTTGCATATTTTGGCATTAAACTGTAATTGCCACACTTGACCATTCCTCTAGGTCTAGTCTACCTAGATCCTCAATCATTTTGTTTTACCCTTCCTGGTGTGTCTACCCTGTTGCATACCTTTGTGTCATCAGCAAAAAGGCATACTTTCCCTTCAGTACCATTAGCAATGTCACCATTAAAGATATTAAAAAGCACTGGTCCAAGTATAGATCCCTGGGGTACTCCACTGGTAACATTTCCCTCCTGATAACTCTAACTATGAACAGTCAAGTTACTTATCCAGTGGCAGTAGCGCACACGGGGGGAGGGGGGGGGAGTACCTGGAAATTCCCCTGATGAGCCAAATGTTTTATTATTGAGAAGGAGATAGCATTGTCTCCGTCTCAGCAAAAGCCGGCGAAGCTGCGCAGCAGCAGAGAGCTACAATACATAACTCTCTGCATAGAGAAAGTCCAGGGGAGCTACTGGTTGTGGAAGCTCACCCACAGCAGCTCCCGCCCTCCACACAGAACTCCTGCTCCTAGCCCCTGGTGGTATGTATACACCACCATATATTTAGGAAGTATATGAAGTGTGTATGTATGTATGTATGTATGTATGTGTATGATACATACACATACAGTTGTGCTCATAAGTTTACATACCCTAGCAGAATTTGTGATTTTCTGGCCATTTGTCAGAGAATATGAATGATAACTCACAAACTTTTCTTTCACTCATGGTTAGTGGTTGGGTGAAGCTATTTATTGTCAAACAACTGTGATTACTCTTTTTAAATCATAATGACAACAGAAACTACCCAAATGACCCTGATCAAAAGTTTACATACCCTGGAGATTTTGGCCTGATAACATGCACACAAGTTGACACAAACGGGTTTGAATGGCTACTAAAGGTAACCATCCTCACCTGTGATCTGTTTGCTTGTAATCAGTGTGTGTGTATAAAAGGTCAGTGAGTTTCTGGACTCTTGAAAGACCCTTGCATCTTTCATCCATTGCTGCACTGACGTGTCTGGATTCTGAGTCATGGGGAAAGCAAAAGAATTGTCAAAGGATCTGCGGGAAAAGGTAATTGAACTATATAAAACAGGAAAGGGATATAAAAAGATATCCAAACAATTGAGAATGCCAATCAGCAGTGTTCAAACTCTAATTAAGAAGTGGAAAATTAGGGATTCTGTGGAAACCAAATCACGGTCAGGTAGACCAACAAAAATTTCAGCCACAACTGCCAGGAAAATTGTTCGGGATGCAAAGAAAAATCCACAAATAACAGCTAAAATACAGGACTCTCTGAAAAGTGGTGTGGTTGTTTCAAGATGCACAATAAGGAGGCATTTGAAGGAAAATGGGCTGCATGGTCGAGTCGCCAGAAGAAAGCCATTACTACACAAATGCCACAAAGCATCCCATTTACAATACTCAAACAGCACAGAGACAAGCCTCAAAACTTCTGGAACAAAGTCATTTGGAGTGATGAGACCAAAATTTAACTTTTTGGCCACAACCATAAACGTTACATTTGGAGAGGAGTCAACAAGGCCTATGATGAAAGGTACACCATTCCTACTGAGAAACACGGAGGTGGATCGCTGATGTTTTGGGGATGTGTGAGCTATGAAGGCACTGGAAACTTGGTCAAAATTGATAGCAAGATGAATGCAGCATGTTATCAGAAAATACTGGAGGAAAATTTGCACTCATCAGCCCGGAAGCTTCGCATGGGACGTACTTGGACGTTCCAACATGACAATGATCCAAAACACAAGGCCAAGTCGACCTGTCATTGGCTACAGCAGAATAAAGTGAAGGTTCTGGAGTGGCCATCTCAGTCTCCTGACCTCAATATCATTGAGCCACTGTGGGGAGATCTCAAACGTGCAGTTCATGCAAGACAGCCCAAGAATTTACAGGAACTGGAGGCTTTTGCTAAGAAGAATGGGCAGCTTTACCATCTGAGAAAATAAAGAGCCTCGTCCACAACTACCACAAAAGACTTCAAGCTGTCATTGATGTTAAAGGCGGCAATACACGGTATTAAGAACTGGGGTATGTAAACTTTTGATCAGGGTCATTTGGGTAGTTTCTGTTGTCATTATGATTTAAAAAGAGTAAACACAGTTGTTTGACAATAAATGGCTTCACCCAACCACTAACCATGAGTGAAAGAAAAGTTTGTGAGTTATCATTCATATTCTCTGACAAATGGCCAGAAAATCACAAATGAGCACAACTTGTACATATATAAGTATGTATGTATATATATATATATATATATATATTTATATATATGTGTGTGTATGTATGTATATATATACATACAGGGTGATCCAAAAGTAGGTGGACAGTAAATTATAACATTTATTTTGAAATTACGTATGCAATTATATTTTCTAATACAATACAAAAGCACAAAAAAATTTCATAAACGCAGGTGCTCAAACTGCTGTCCATCACAATTTACCTTGAAGTCAATTTACTTTGAAGCTTTGCAGTCTACCTTTCACAAACCCTATTCGATCTACTGAGCACCTACTTTTGGTTCACTATATATACACTGCTCAAAAAAATAAAGGGAACACTAAAATAACACATCCTAGATCTGGATGAATGAAATATTCTTATTAAATACTTTGTTTTTTACATAGTTGAATGTGCTGACAACAAAATCACACAAAAATTATCAATGGAAATCAAATTTATCAACCCATGGAGGTCTGGATTTGGAGTCACACTCAAAATTAAAGTGGAAAAACACACTACAGGCTGATCCAACTTTGATGTAATGTCCTTAAAACAAGTCAAAATGAGGCTCAGTAGTGTGTGTGGCCTCCACGTGCCTGTATGACCTCCCTACAACCCACACAAGTGGCTCAGGTAGTGCAGCTCATCCAGGATGGCACATCAATGCGAGCTGTGGCAAGAAGGTTTGCTGTGTCTGTCAGCGTAGTGTCCAGAGCATGGAGGCGCTACCAGGAGACAGGCCAGTACATCAGGAGACGTGGAGGAGGCCAAAGGAGGGCAACAACCCAGCAGCAGGACCGCTACCTCCGCCTTTGTGCAAGGAGGAACAGGAGGAGCACTGCCAGAGCCCTGCAAATGACCTCCAGCAAGCCACAAATGTGCATGTGTCTACTCAAACGATCAGAAACAGACTCCATGAGGGTGGTATGAGGGCCTGACGTCCACAGGTGGGGGTTGTGCTTACAGCCCAACACCGTGCAGGATGTTTGGCATTTGCCAGCGAACACCAATATTGGCAAATTCGCCACTGGCGCCCTGTGCTCTTCACAGATGAAAGCAGGTTCTCACTGAGCACATGTGACAGACGTGACAGAGTCTGGAGACGCCAAGGAGAACGTTCTGCTGCCTGCAACATCCTCCAGCATGACCAAATTGGCAGTGGGTGTGGGGCAGAGCCGGATTAAGTCGCTGGGGGGCCCGGGGTACTGAAAACAGTGGGGCCCCTATTCAAGAGAGGAGGAGGACCGGGGGGAGGGAATGTCTCTCACATACCATCCAGTGAACGAATTGAACTCCTGTCCCCGCCAACCGTACAGACAGCAGAGCGACGGATCAGCTGTCCAATCTTGTATGTATGAAGCAGCCTGACGCTCAGCCATTGTGGCAGCCTACTTCACTCATACGTTATTGGACAGCTGAGCCGTCCGTGCGTTTCACAGCTTTTTTGTCTATTCGACCGCCCAAAAAAAGGCATAGAGAAAACGGTGCAAAACACTGTCGAAAACTCTCGCTATTGGCAATCAAACGGTCGAATTAGTGCCGATTTTCCGACGGTCTGAAAACTCGGCACTAATTGAATATCCCCCTATGCCTCAGACATGGGCACACTAGTCATGAGCATGGCTATATCTGTAGATATTGATATATGTACTGTATACACACACATAGTAAAACACACACATTAGAATACATATATACACACACACCCATAGAGAAAAAACACCCACACCTACAGCTAAACACACATAGCAAAACACATATATACACACAAACACACACCCATAGGAAAACACATACACACACTAAACACCAATAGCAAAACACATACACACACACACCCATAGGAAAACAGATATACACATACACACCCATAGCAAAACAAACACACAAACAGCTAAACATACACACACAGCCAGCAAAACACACACACCTTTGTATTTACAGTAGTACATGTGTTTTCTGTATCCACAACTTACTTTGCTGCACCTCCTGGCTCTGGCTCCCTGGTTCCGGCAAGGCTCTTCACTGCAGGGGGTGAGTGCTGACGTCTCCAGTGCACACACTGCTGCCCTGTCAGTGACTCTCCCTCCTCCCTCCTCCCACAGCATGCAGTCACAGACAGTGCACAACACAGGAAACTGATAGCTGCTGCAGCAGCGCGGTGCAGAGTTGAAGGGTGATGAGATCACCCTTCTCACTCACTGGCGCCGTGTCCTGTGTGCAGGCAGCGTGTAATGAGTCAGGCTGACTCATTACATTGCTGCCGGCTATGGGCCCCTTCATAGCGCTGGGCCTCTGTGCATTGCCCTGGCGCAAGTTCCGCCGCTGGTGGTGTGGCAGGGGGCCCTTTTGGGAAGGGGGGCCCGGGGGTACGTATCCCCGGGACCCCCCCTTAATCCGGCTCTGGTGTGGGGTGGCATTTCTTTGGGGGGCCGCACAGCTCTCCATGTGCTCGCCAGAGGTAGCCTGACTGCCATTAGGTACCGAGATGAGATCCTCAGACTCCTTATGAGACCATATGCTGGTGCGGTTGGCCCTGGGTTCCTCCTAATGCAAGACAATGCTAGACCTCATGTGGCTGGAGTGTGTCAGCAGTTCCTGCAAGACAAAGGCATTGATGCTATGGACTGGCCCGCCCGTTCCCCAGACCTGAATCCAATTGAGCACATCTGGGACATCATGTCTCGCTCCATCCACCAACGCCACGTTGCACCACAGACTGTCCAGGAGTTGGCGGATGCTTTAGTCCAGGTCTGGGAGGAGATCCCTCAGGAGACCATCCGCAACCTCATCAGGAGCATGCCCAGGCATTGTAGGGAGGTCATACAGGCACGTGGAGGCCACACACACACTACTGAGCCTCATTTTGACTTGTTTTAAGGACATTACATCAAAGTTGGATCAGCCTGTAGTATGTCTCCACTTTAATTTTGAGTGTGACTCAAATCCAGACCTCCATGGGTTAATAAATTTGATTTCCATTGATAATTTTTGTGTGATTTTGTTGTCAGCACATTCAACTATGTAAAGAACAAAGTATTTAATAAGAATATTTCATTCATCCAGATCTAGGATGTGTTATTTTAGTGTTCCCTTTATTTTTTTGAGTAGTGTGTGTGTATATATATATATATATAAAATGTGTGTGTGTATGTATGTATGTATATATATATATATATATATATATATATATATATATACATAGATAGATAGAACAAACAATATCTCCATGCGCTGGTATGAACAGGACTGTAGATTCAGTTCAGTGGTGCCACAGTAGACCAGGTCGATGTTCAGACCATGAGTGTTTTTTTGTTCAATAGGTTGGATGCAATGCCCCCTACAATAAACCCTCTCACCAAAGAAATCACCCAGATAAAAATAAAGAAATCAGACATACATATTTGCTAAAATACATATTTCTTTAATTGTTAAAATAATTGAAAAAACATAAATTGTTTTACATAACACCAATAAATCCATATACATGTCAGGGTACAAATGCTGGAATAGATCCCACCCTCAACTTAGCAAAGGTGCGAGCTCTGGGTGGGACTCATATGCACAAGAACATGATGAATGTTGATCGGTGAACCCTACGTGTTTCGTCTTAGTGACTTCATCAGGGGGAAAACTTTATTAGGGTGATAAAAAGAAGTGGTTGAGATAATGCTTTGGTTGGAATCCATCAGGATTATTGCTATAATTCTAGTTACAAAGGTTACATACCAATTAGGCTTCAAAGTGTGTATACACACACGTTAATTCCTTAAATTGATCTGCAGGTACCCACTAACAGGGGTTCCATCTCAAGTGCAGCTTTTAGTTCAGCACAAAACAAGAGGTCAAAGTGTGCCGGTATGCAGCGGTATGGCATACTGACACTTCGTTACGGACCTGGAAGTTATTTTTTTTTAACTGTTAGCGCTTCCTGCGCCTGTTGCTACAAGAGGCAGGCGGGCAGAGTGGAGAGCCTACTGTAGAGGACGCCGCTGCATCACCTTCGCTGTAGCCTGCCGGGCATCCACATGGTGTGCATCCAGTTCCTCTACTCCGCCACCTGCTGGAGCCTGCCGGGCCCACGTGTGGTACACCCAGTTCCTGTACCCTGCCGCCTGCTGGAGTCCGCAGACAAAGAATGAAAGGGATGGACAGGTAGATAGAGAGAGAGGAAGGAAAGGACAGTTAGATAGAGTGAAAGAGGGAGGGAAGGACAGGTAGATAGAGTGAAAGAGGGAGGGAAGGAGAGGTATGTGGCTGATAGAGGGAAGGAGAGGTACATAGAGAGGGAGGGAAGGAGAGGTATATGGCTGATTGAGGGAAGGAGAGGTACATAGAGTGAGAGGGAGGGAAGGAGAGGTATTTGGCTAATAGAGGGAATTAGGGAGTGAGAGGTACATAGAGTGAGAGAGGGAGGGAAGGAATAGAGAGAACAAATTGGATAAATTGAATCTTAAAATATGAGTAGGAAATCCCTGGCAATGAGCATGGAACACAGAGCACGAAACCCCTGACAACGATCATGAAACCCTTGTCTGTTTGGAAACCCGTTGGCAATGAATATGGAACCAGAACATGAAACCATTGGCTGTTTGGAAACCCCTGGCACTGAACATGGAACCCAGAGAATGAAACCCTTGGCTGTGTGGAAACCCCTGGCAATGACCATGGAACCCAGAGCATGAAACTCTTGGCAACGAGTATTAGAGCCCTGGGAATGAGCAGGAGATTTAAAAATAATTAGAGGCCTTACTGTGGGGCATCATTTGTAAGAAACATTATTGTGTGTGGAGAATAAAATGGTGTCAGGGGCATAACTGTATGTGGCATAATGTGTAATGCGAATTACAGTGTGAGTGATAATGCGGAATGGGCATTACGGTGTGTGGAATAATGTGTGAGGGGCATTACTATAGGGATCAAAAATGACAAATAATGTAAAGGGCATGAATCAGTTTTTTCCCCCTGTGTTTTTGTCTTTCCTGTGTTGCATAAGGGGATCTACCTGGCGTAAATGTGTATAAGAGGTACTACTGTGTGGTGTAATGTGACTGACGGACACTACTGTGCGGTGTAATGTGAATTGGTACTATTATGTGGCCACGCCCCTTCCTCACAAAGCCACGTCCCTATTTTTTAATGCGCGCCTTCGGCATGCACTGACCCTTTGTGTTTGCCATACCCCCACTTCAAAATTTCCACTTCCACCACTGCATATATAAATATATGGAATCTGTATGTTTTACTGGCAGCAGCATCCTGTCTGCTGGAAGCGAGGTAGCGAGTCCCCGTGTGGGCTCACTGCATTTGTCACGCTTCAGGGCCGGTGGCTCATTTCGCTCGCCACATCTTATATTCACAGTCGGTTGGTGGCTTGAACCCACCAACCGAGTGGAATACCCTGTGGATGTTGGGATTTCGTTCGATATTTCACCGGTTGTCGGGATTGCGGCGTTGGTCTCCAGGACCGCGGGATCCCGACAACAGGCATTTTAAATGCATTTTATATATATATATATATATATATAGAAAGAAGATGGACCCGGAGGGCGCTATACACATGAAATTGTCCACATAAAGTCCATAAACAATTTGTATGGTGAGTGTCCCAACAAAGTTTTTCTTTATCGGACTTAATTCAATGTTCAACTTGGGATAGGAACACAGTTCTAATTCGAGTTCAGCCAAAAGATAATCCTCCTGTAATGATATCCTCGCACCAGAAATATAAACATCCAAAACAGATGGCCAAAGGCCTTAGATTAATAAAAATTTATTGATGTTAAAAACATCCAATTAAGATATAGTACAATGCCAGATCAATTTTGCATTATCACACAGGTGCTTCCAGGAACCCAATAAACATCAGGGCAGATGTAATTAGTGCCACCAACCACCCTAAGATGTGAGCTCAGTGGTAGGTGCTCCCTAATGTAATTTAGGTATCCTAGTCACATTTAAGGTGAGCACAGTGAGCACAGCATTTCCCCTCGCGGGCTCGCTGCGCTGGCCACGCTTCAGGACCAGTGGTGACCTTCAGCTCCACAGGGTTCTATTCCCCCTCGGGCAGTGGCGTGGACCCCCACCCATGAGGGGGAACAAACCCGACCGCCGGTATTGCAGATGGTGTCGGGATTCCTGCGTCGGTATATTAACCACCGGGATCCCATCCAGCGCTCATATGACTGATTTTATATATATATATATATATATATATAATATACGCACATACATACCCATGGAAACCCCCCTGAATAAATCCCGCGTTTGCCCCTGAGTGGTGTTGGTTTATTGAAAGATAGCAGGCAAGCTGTACTCACTGTTACGTGTACACTGATGATGTAGCGGTGCTTGAGCATAGCATAGCTAAGTAGGAGACTTCTCTCTCCCACCATGTCACTTAAAATGCATCCACACATGCCGTTGTTTTGTTACAAGAGGAGTAGTAACATCAAAGACGTTATTGCCAAGTCTGATATAGGGCCGATTAGGTCCAAGACATGGCTGCAACCTAAACAAAGCATTGTTAGATGCCATGGGTGTGTCAAATGCAATTTTTTACGTTTGGGGACTTCCTTTATAGAGCCCAAAACAGGCAATAAATGTAATATATGCCATCACCTGGACTGTGATAATAAATATGTTGTGCATTATCCTTTGCCCGTGCAACCTCATTTACGTTGGTAAGACGATTCGTACCTTGAAAGAGCGAATACCAATGCATCGTACATCAATTAAAAAGGCTTACCATGCAGTGGACTCTAATACCCCACCAGTGGCTAGACATTTTGTGGCTTGTCAACATACACCTGTAGACATTTGCTGTATACCTATCAACCAGTTTGCCCCACTACGTCATGGCGGTGACCGCAATAAGCTTTTTCTGCAGAAGGAATGCTTCAGGATTGATAAACTTGATACAGTAGCACCTGGAGGGCTGAATGAGGCCCAATGTTTATGTTTTGCATTATTGTGGTGTGTTTCTTTTTACTGTGACCACTATATTAACGGTATTCTTATTTGTTTGTTTGTCCATTATTGTTTTAACTATGAGCCCCTTGTGTATGAGCTGTGATGTGTGGTGTAATTGGCAGGAGTACTAGTTATTTAGGTTTGGATACATTTGCCATATTACGTCTTGTTACCATGAAGATTGACACTTCCGACTTGGGAAGTTTACCCCTGTGCCTGTGATATGTCTTTCTTACAGCTACACCTGTTGCCCAGGTTACGGGATGTTGCTTCCGGTTGTTTACATCTGGGAGCGGCAGGTGCGATGGGAACGGCAGTGCGATCTCTCTGATTAAGCGGTGTCACTTCCGGTCGGAGGGAATGGCGTTGCGCAGGTGAGTACACTTACACACATTTGGGACCTATATAAGTGGCTCTTGTATTGGTATCAGTAGTCCTGGATGAAGGTGCTCAAGGGGCACCGAAACAGCTGTTGACACAATGCTGATGCTTGCTGGAGTATACTGGACCTTGTTTGTAGCTGACCACCCTGACAGGCTTGCATAACGATGTTATTGTCCTGACTCTGGATTCATGCACTTTATGTGGAGCTATGTGAACTTTTTTCTGCTGCTATTTCTATAAAAGTTACAAACTATATTATTCTACCATATAAAAGTGAAAATTTGTCTCTCTTTCTTGCTATACAAATCCACAGTTTACAAGCGAAGATCATGAAATTTGACATACAACTGTATTAAAACACTGTGGAGGCAACTAAAAAAATTAGAAATCCCTAGCACCCCTAGGGGAGGAGACATCAGCACAGGGTGTATCAGGAGACAGCATAACTCTGGAATTGCTGGAGCCATGTACTCACAAATTGGTACACATATGCCTCACAGTCTGGAAACAAACACTGTGGGGGGAAAACACCCCTAGCACCCCTAGGGGTGAGGCAGCAGCACTGAGTATTTCAGCAGACAGCATAACTCTGGAATGCCTGCAGCAATTTACAACAAACTTGGTACACATATGACTTACCCTCTGGGAACAAACACTGTGGGGGGTCAGACATCCCTAGCACCCCTAGGGGGGAACAGCAGCACAGAGTATGTCAGCAGACAGCACAACTGTGGAAGGCCTGGAACACTTTACACCAAACTTGGGACACATCTGACTTACAATCTGGGAACAAACTCTGAGGGGGTTAGACATTCCTAGCACCCCTAGGGGTGGGTCAGCATCACAGATTATTTCTGGAAACAGCATAACTCCCGAATGCCTGGACCAATGTAAAACAAACTTTGTACACATATGAATTACAATCTGGAAACAAACACTGTCAGGGTAAGACACCCCAACCATCCATAGGGGAGAGGCAGCAGCACAGAGTTTTTCAGCTGACAGCATAACTCTGGAATGCCTGGAGCAATTTACACCTAAAGCAGCAATTTACAACAAATTTGGTACAAATATGACTTACACTCTGGGAACAAACACTGTGAGGGTCAGATACCCCTAGCACCCCTGGGGATGGGAAACCAGCACAGAGTATGTCAGCAGACAGCATAACTGTGGAAGGTCTGGAGCACTTTACAAGAAACTTTGGAAACATCTGACTTACAATCTATCAACAAACTATGTGGGGGTTGGACACCCCTAGCATCCCTAGGAGTGGCCCTGCAGCACAGAGTATTTCAGGATACAGCATAACTCACGAATGCCTAGACCAATTTTACACAAACTTGCTACACATATTACAATCTGGAACAAACACTGTGAGGGTAACACACCCCTAGGGGTGGGGCAGCAGCACAGAGTTTTTCAGCAGACAGCATAACTCTGCAATGCCTGGAGCAATTTACACCAAACTTGGTACACATATGACTTACACTCTGGGAACAAACACTGCGGGGGTAACACACCACTAGCACCCCTAGGGGTGGACCAGCAGCACATACTATTTCAGGACATGCATAATATGTCAGTGATGATTTACAAAATGTTCTGTTGTTTTGAAGTAAAAAAAAATATAATGCCACCAAACAAAACAGCTACAAATGGAATAAAAACAACTCCACAAGGAATAAAATGTTAGCGGCAACCTGTGTGTTTAATCTTTACATTGATTTTGTAAACAAACATTCTTAAAATCCCGGGTACTCCAGCTCCAGCTAGTATAAGGCTGTGGAGTGCCTTATTTATATTTATACTTTATATATATATGCACCTGATCTATTGTAATAGTATATATAGATATTTATGCATAAGATGCCCTGTATGTTGTGCCCCTTATACATTAGTGACAGTGGGGTATGTTGTCAGCCACCCTGTGGCCACAACACGCATTGGTGGCAGTGTATAATCAGGGACTAAGCACCCAGTGAAGCCAGCACATGTGGAGAATGTGGCACTCCATCATAGCTGCCACGAGCTGTAGTGTGACTTTTGTGCCCCTTCCCCTGCTGAGTGTGATATTAGTGTATTAGAATGCTTAATATTTGGAGACACTCCCTTACTAATCTGTGTAAGCCTGAATCTTCAGTGATGGTCCCTGGGACCAGGGGGATGCTGGGAAGTGGGTGGTCCAGTGTGCAGTGTGCCTGGAGTTGGTGAGGAATAAAGCAGCACAGCAGTGAACTCACATGTCTCTGTGTCCTGATGACTGGATTTACAAACTTATGAACAAAACATGGTGTCAGAAGAAGTTTAACTTGGACTGCTAGTGCTCTCAGAGTGTGAAAGAATCTTGCAGAAGTCTGTGGCTGTGATACTCTGTGTCTGCAAAACCTGCCGTGTGCTCCTATCTTCAAACAGTGAGTAACCATGGATAAATTAGCTCCTCCAACCGGCATGCTGATGTCTGGTAACTTGTCTGAAAACTGGAAAAGATTTAAGCAAAGGTTTAATATATATCTTACTGCATGTGGAGCTGATTCAGAGGCTGACAAAACGAAGGCATCCATTTTCCTCCATGTGATAGGAAAGGATGTGCTGGACATTTATAATAGTTTTCAGTTTGCTGAGGGGCAGAATATGGTGCTATCTTCTATAATGCAAAAGTTTCAGGATTACTTTGTGCCAAGGAAAAATGTGACATATGAAAGATATAAGTTTTTCACATGTGATCAGAAGTCTGTAGATGGATTTGATCAGTATGTTACAGAGCTGCAATCACTCAGTAAAACCTGTGAGTTTGGTGATTTAAAGGATTCACTGATTAGAGATCGTATTGTCTGTGGAATACCTGATAATGGACTCAGAGAGAGATTGCTGAGAGAGCAAGACCTAACACTAGAAAAGGCAGTGACTATGTGTAGATCTGCAGAAATAACTAGATTTCAAGTCAAAAAGTTACACAAGGAAGCTGATGCTGATGTGCATGTAGTGCAGAAAACAGAGCCATGCAAACCTCCATTCTCAAGAATGAAGCAGTCTAAGCCACAGTCTAATAAGGAAATGTGTAGTAGATGTGGAAATACTCACAATCCTAAAATGTGCCCTGCTTATGGTAAAACCTGCATGAAATGTGGTAGACTTAATCACTTTGCCAAATGCTGTAAAATTAAAAGTAAAACAACCAAAGTGCATGCTGTTAAAAAAACAGATGAATTATTTGTGGATTGCATTGAACTTTGCAGTGCAGATAAGAAAGAATGGATTGTCCCTTTAACTGTGAACGAGATTGTCATTCCCTTTAAGCTTGATACTGGTGCACAGGTGAATTTAATATAATTTCAAGACTATAAGACTTTTAGAGTAAAACCTAAAATTCACCCAGCCAAAGTGAAAGTTACAGGGTACACTGGGGAGGAAATTCCTGTGAAAGGTACATGCTTAGTGACACTGAAATATAAGGGACAACAGTTTAAAACATCTCTAGTGATTGTGGATAAAAATGTGCAACCGATTCTTGGATTAAGTTCCTGTGAGAAACTAAGCTTGCTAAAGAAAGTTTTTATGGTGACATCACAAGTAGAAGATGACTACAAATCAATGTTTACAGAATACAGAGACTTGTTTGAAGGTCTAGGTTGTTTGCCTGGAGAGCATAAAATAAATATAGACACGCAAGTTTCTTCAGTGATACACCCCTGTAGAAAAGTGCCGTTTGCGCTGAGAGAAAAACTATAACAAGAGTTAAATTGCATGGAAGCCTTGGGTGTGATACAGAAAGTTGATGAGCCTACTGAATGGGTAAGCTCCTTAGTAATTGTTGAAAAGAAAAATGGACAACTCCGAATATGTCTAGACCCCAGAGATTTAAACAAAGCTATTAAACGAGAACATTTCAAACTACCAACCAGAGATGAAATCATGTCGCAATTTTCAGGAGCAAAATGGTTCAGTAAATTGGAGGCATCTTCAGGATTCTGACAAATGAAGCTAGATGAGGCCAGCTCAAAGCTTTGTACATTTAATACACCAGAAGGTCGATACAGATTTCTTCGACTACCATATGGAATATTGTCTGCTCCAGAAGTATATCACAAAAAGATACACATGATTTTTGAACATATTCCAGGTGTTGAAACAATGATGGATGACATTATTGTCTGGGGATCTACAAAGGAAGAACATGATTCTAGATTGAGACAAGTAATGGAACTTGTCAAGAAAGTGAATCTAAAGCTAAACAAGGACAAATGTAAATTTGGCGTGAATACACTTACCTTTATGGGTGACGTGGTCTCGGATCAAGGTGTAAAACCAGACCCAAGGAAAATATCAGCCATAGTGAACATGGAACGTCTTAACAACAAAGACGACGTCAGAAGATTCCTAGGAATGATTACTTACTTAGGAAAGTTTATTTCTCAACTCTCTGAACGAACAGCCTCTCTTAGATGGTTGTTGGACAAAGATAACGAGTGGATGTGGTCACATGAACAAGAAGAAAGTTGGCAAAACTTGAAACAGATCATTACATAGCAACCAGTGCTAAAATTCTTTGATCCTGCGAAAAGAATAAGAATTTCAGCAGATGCTTCGCAATTTGGCCTAGGCTCAGTGCTGTTACAAGAACATGAGGATACATGGCAACCAGTAATCTATGCATCAACAGCACTGACAAGTGCTGAAACAAGGTATGCTCAGATAGAAAAAGAACTTCTAGCGATCACATATGCATGTGAGCGATTTCATCAGTTTGTGTATGGTCAAACATTTACAGTGGAAACTGACCACAAGCCATTGATAGCTATCATGTCTAAATCCTTACATGACTGTCCCATGAGAATTCAACAAATGCTTATCAGACTACAGAAATATGATGTACACTTGCTGTACTGTCCCGGCAAATATATGTACATTGCTGATACACTTACTCGTGCTGTGGACAAAAGTGAAGGTTCCAAAAGTCTGATGGATGAAGAGATAGAAGCCTATGTTAATTTGATTGTATCTTCTCTACCAGTGTCTCTTGCAAGACAAGAACAGTTTAGGAAAGAAACTGAGACAGACGACACAATGAAAGTGTTGAAAGATATCATTCTGAAAGGTTGGCCAGCAGAAAAACATGCGTGCCCGCTGTCTATCCATGATTATTGGATGTACCGCAGTGACCTTACAGTTGTCGATGGTATTATTTACAAAGGCAATAGGTTTGTAATACCTGCACGACTAAGAAAAACTATGCTGTGCAAAATATATGAAGGCCACTTAGGAAAAGAAAAATGTAAGTGGAGAGCACGTGAAGTTATGTATTGGCCAAGAATGAACCAAGACATAGCACAGACTACAGCTACATGTGAATTATGTCTTACGTATAGACCGAAACAACAAGTTGAGCCACTGAGTCCTCACGCAGTGCCAGAGAGACCATACCAGAAAGTTGGCACAGATTTGTTTGATTGTAATGGGAAAACGTACATTGTCGTGACTGATTATTACTCTAACTACCCTGAGGTGAAGACACTACATACAACTACTAGTTAAGCCGTAATCAATTGCATGAAGTCAATCTTTGCAAGGCATGGTGTTCCTATGGAAGTGTTCACTGACAATGGTCCTCAGTTTTCCAGTGCTGAATTTAGACAATTTGCTGATGAGTGGGAATTTGTCCATACTACGTCAAGTCCCCACTATCCACGCTCAAATGGGTTGATGGAAAGTTCAGTAAAAACTGTAAACAGTCTCATGAAAAAAGCTCAAGAAGGTAAAGAAGATTTCTACAAAAGTCTTTTAATCTACCGCAGTACACCTTTACAGAATGGACTTTCTCCTGCACAAATGCTGATGGGAAAGAGGATTAGAGCAAATCTTCTGATACATGATGAACTGCTTAATACACATTCTGTAACTCAGCGTTGGTCAGACTGAGTAAGGAACGTCAACAGGCGAAATAGAAACTGTTACATGACAGGCGAGCAAAAAGCTTATCTGATCTAAAATCGGGTGACCAAGTCTGTCTCAGAGATCACGAGAAAGGTATTTGGGTGCAGAAAGGTATTGTGCAAGCACAAGTAGCACCAAGATCTTATACTATACGTACAGAGCATGGAACGGAAGTAAGAAGAAATCGGTTGGATATAAGATCTCAACCTAACCATAATGAAGATAACATGACTGAAGAATACCCTTCATCTGACATGTATGATGATCCTCATAATGGTGAACAAACTACGATTCTAGAAAGGTCCAACATGGTAGATGAAACACAGACTGTGTATGAAAGACCCAAAAGGGAAATACGCAGACCTGAGAGACTCATTGAAATGTGTTAGATGATGTTCTTAATATGATGTTGTTAATTGTTGCATTGAAGCGTACAGGGCTTATATTTAAAGAAAAAAGGATGTGATGTTAGTGTATTAGAATGCTTAATATTTGGAGACACTCCCTTACTAATCTGTGTAAGCCTGAATCTTCAGTGATGGTCCCTGGGACCAGGGGGATGCTGGGAAGTGGGTGGTCCAGTGTGCAGTGTGCCTGGAGTTGGTGAGGGAATAAAGCAGCACAGCAGTGAACTCACATGTCTCTGTGTCCTGATGACTGGATTGACAAACTTATGAACAAAACACAGAGTGCATCTTTGACTGTACACTATTAAACTTACAGCAGGGATAGGGCTACCTGTGCCTTGAGTGCTGTGTCTGGCATGGGGAACACTGACCAATAAGCAACAGGTGTATTGATCCCAGAGAGCGAGAGACAGCTTGTGCAGTGGCAGTTGCAGCCATCTTCAGAGATAGCTGGCAGTAGGGCAGCAGCCATCTTAGGAGGACTCAGAGCAGCAACTTGGAGCAGAGGCAGCTGCTGGTGTGTGACAGGAGTGCTGCACAGCTTTTGTAAAGCCAGTTTCTATTCCCGGTGACCGGAAATCATCATTGTAGCACCCTTCTGTGGGGATCCCACTGCTTCCAATGGTGCTGGCTAACAGGCATCTTACAGAGCAGAACAGTGATGGGCTCTACTGACTGTGTAGCTGGAAACTAGGCCATGCAGCCTACCCTCCCTTTTGAAAGACAGCCCTGGAGGTAGCTCTGCTTTGGAGTAACAAACGGTGGGAGGAGCAGAGACAGTGGGGTAAATTTACTAAGATTCGTATTTTCCCGTTTGAGCTCAAAGTTCAATCACGAATGACATCGAAAGTGTAAATATGCAACTTTTTGAATTGATTACGACTAATTTACTAAGCTGCCGTATTCTGCATTTTCGGTTTTTCCGATGTCGATGTCATTCGTTTTTTTAGGCAGTGTTTTACGTGAGTGACTTGTAAAACACTGCCGACTTTAATACAATGAATCTCGGCCGGATCTGAGAGATCCGTGCAGGGCTTCATTGTGCACCTTGTAAAAAAAAAAAAAAACGTTTAAACTTAAAAAAAAAATTGCGTGGGGTCCCCCCTCCTAAGCCAAACCAGCCTCGGGCTTTTTGAGCCGGCCCTGGTTGCAAAAATATGGGGGAAAAATTGACAGGGGTTCCCCCATATTTAAGCAACCAGCACCGTGCTCTGCGCCTGGTCCTGGTTCCAAAAATACGGGGGACAAAAAGCGTAGCGGTCCCCCGTATTTTTGAAACCAGCACCGGGCTCCACTAGCTGGACAGATAATGCCACAGCCGGGGGTCACTTTTATACAGTGCCTTGCGGCCGTGGCATCAAATATCCAACTAGTCACCCCTGGACGGGGTACCCTGAGGGAGTGGGGACCCCTTCAATCAAGGGGTCCCCCCCCCAGCCACCCAAGGGCCAGGGGTGAAGCCCGAGGCTGTCCCCCCCATCCAATGGGCTGCGGATGGGGGGCTGATAGCCTTTGTTGAAAGTTATGAATATTGTTTTTAGTAGCAGTACTACAAGTCCCAGCAAGCCTCCCCGCAAGCTGGTACTTGGAGAACCACAAGTACCAGCATGCGGCGGAAAACCGGGCCCGCTGGTACCTGTAGTACTACTACTAAAAAAATACCCCAATAAAGACATTACACACACACCTTGAAAGTATAACTTTAATGCATACATACACACCACCATATACACATACTTACCTTATGTTCACACGAGGGTCGGTCCTCTTCTCCAGTAGAATCCATGGTGTACCTGTTGAAAAAATCCTACTCACCAAATCCAGTGTAGAGGGCTCCTCGGATAATCCATTTGTAATCCACGTACTTGTAAAAATAAAAAAACGGGACACCCGACCACGAACTGAAAGGGGACCCATGTTTTCACATGGGACCCCTTTCCCCGAATGCCAGAAACCCCCTCTGACTGATGTCTAAGTGGGTTTCTTCAGCCAATCAGGGAGCTCCACGTTGTGGCACCCTCCTGATCGGCTGTGTGCTCCTGTACTGTCTGACAGGCGGCACACGGCAGTGTTACAATGTAGCGCCTATGTGCTCCATTGTAACCAATGGTGGGAACTTTGTGGTCAGCGTTGAGGTCACTTTCGGTCAACCGCTGACCTCAAAGTTCCCACCATTGGTTACAATGGAGCGCATAGGCGCTACATTGTAACACTGCCGTGTGCCGCCTGTCATACAGTACAGGAGCACACAGCCGATCAGGAGGGTGCCACAACGTGGCACTCCCTGATTGGCTGAAGAAACCCACTTAGACATCAGTCAGAGGGGGTTTCTGGCATTCGGGGAAAGGGGTCCCATGTGAAAACATGGGTCCCCTTTCAGTTCGTGGTCGGGTGTCCGTTTTTTTATTTTTACAAGTACGTGGATTACAAATGGATTATCCGAGGAGCCCTCTACACTGGATTTGGTGAGTAGGATTTTTTCAACAGGTACACCATGGATTCTACATGGAGAAGAGGACCGACCCTCGTGTGAACATAAGGTAAGTATGTGTATATGGTGGTGTGTATGTATGCATTAAAGTTATACTTTCAAGGTGTGTGTGTAATGTCTTTATTGGGGTATTTTTTTAGTAGTAGTACTACAGGTACCAGCGGGCCCGGTTTTCCGCCGCATGCTGGTACTTGTGGTACTCCAAGTACCAGCATGCGGGGGAGGCTTGCTGGGACTTGTAGTACTGCTACTAAAAACAATATTCATAACTTTCAACAAAGGCTATCAGCCCCCCATCCGCAGCCCATTGGATGGGGGGGACAGCCTCTGGCTTCACCCCTGGCCCTTGGGTGGCTGGGGGGGGGAGGACCCCTTGATTGAAGGGGTCCCCACTCCCCCAGGGTACCCCGGCCAGGGGTGACTAGTTGGATATTTGATGCCACGGCCGCAAGGCACTGTATAAAAGTGACCCCCGGCTGTGGCATTATCTGTCCAGCTAGTGGAGCCCGGTGCTGGTTTCAAAAATACGGGGGACCCCTACGCTTTTTGTCCCCCGTATTTTTGGAACCAGGACCAGGCGCAGAGCCCGGTGCTGGTTGCTTAAATATGGGGGAACCCCTGTCAATTTTTTCCCCATATTATTGCAACCAGGGCCGGCTCAAAGAGCCCGAGGCTGGTTTGGTTTAGGAGGGGGTACCCCACGCATTTTTTTTTTTTAAATTATAACATTTCCCACCCCTTCCCACTGAAAAACATGCACGGATCTCATGGATCCGTGCATGCCTATACAAACACGGGATAAAAAAGCAGGTCTGTTTTTTTTTAGCACTTTTTCACGATTTGTATTTTAGCACGACAGTGTTTGGCTATTGTCGGCAGTGTTTGTGTTTTGCACTTTTTAGTAAATGACCGATTTCTACCAAATTGCAGGCGTATTTGACCGATGGTGTATTGATTCATGATTTTTTCCTAGGACTTCCAAAATATTACGAATGCCCTCATCACTGCCATGATTTTTGCTTAGTAAATTACCGAGATGACACTTTGAAGAAAAAACGGCATCTCGGTCAAAATCGGGACCTTAGTAAATATACCCCAGTGTCTTGCTGCAGACAGAGGTCAGCTTATGATGGTTAATTGAGGCCAACCTAACACTTGTAACACAGGTTGGTAACACTGCTGCACTAGCCACACATCACAAGCTTCCTCAGGGACAAAGGGGGTAATTCCAAGTTGATCGCAGCAGGATTTTTGTTAGCAATTGGGCAAAACCATGTGCACTGCAGGGGAGGCAGATATAACATGCGCAGAGAGAGTTAGATTTGGGTGTGGTGAGTTCAATCTGCAATCTAAATTGCAGTGTAAAAATAAAGCTGCCAGTATTTACCCTGCACAGAAATAAAATAACCCACCCAAATCTAACTCTTTCTGCACATGTTATATCTGCCTCCCCTGCAGTGCACATGGTTTTGCCCAATTGCTATCAAAAATCCTGCTGCGATCAACTTGGAATTACCCCCAAAAGACAGTTTAGGTGATTACATTGTATCTTAGCTCAAATGCTACAAGTAAGCAGTTTTGGAACATAAAGCTGCATAAGTACTTTATAAATGCAATTCCAATCGGTAGCTAGTTTTATCCAAGGACACCATTAATTGACTACAGTTGTTAATCTGCAGTTAAAGGAGCATCGGCATTGCAGAGAGCATAGTGATACGTACTTCCTCTCTCTCGACTTGCAATTTATAGGCGTCACTGTCACACAGCTATATAGGGAAACTGTCAGTTAAAGACATACTTTTGTCACAGAAGTTATACGGAGGTAGTTACAGAGTGGCAAGGCTGTCTGACTGTGGCCTTGCTCTTTGTATTTCAGTCAGTCTAGTCCTGCAAGAGCTACATATTTTATATAAGACTGAACTTTCAAAACTGTGATCACTAAATAAGGAGCTATAGCTATTATGACTGAGTTCTGCAACATGAACTATTTAAAGGACATAAACTAGTACATGGGGCCCCACTAGTAATGCAATATCTATGTTATTACTTTTATTGCTTTTATTAGTTTGTTAAGATTGTTGGTAGTGGTTTGGGGCGTGGCCTAGCTTCTGAGGAGACCGGTCACGTTTGGCCGGAGCTCCTGTTTATCGGGGAATAAACCCTATTTGTAGCTCTCCCCCCGAATCCTTACCTTCCTCTTCTACTGGCCCAGACTTCGCTGTACCCCCTGGGGAGGACGGACAATGGCTGCGGAGTTGGGGAGCATCCTTCCGAGCTCCCGCGGACTGCGGCCTGTTCGGATCCCTCAGACCAGGACCTCGATTTTGCTCCCAGTCCGGCACGTCCCTACAGAGGCCTGTACGCAGCTACAAACTGCTTCCACTGCATCACAGTTCCCCGGCCGCTATTGGATCCTCCACTGCTGCCTCCCCGGCTGCCTCTGCTCACTTACCCACCCGGAGACTGTAAGAGAAGCCCGCAGCCTAATGGTCTAGAGTGACGCCCGGCGGCCATCTTGGAAGGTTCCTGGAGCATACAGCGCGCTGCAGTCTGCTCCTGTGTACCACAACAACACAGGTATACTATCTGCAGCACTTACTCTCCCTCCTTGCTACCTCCTACCACAGCTGCCCTTTTTTGTAGCAGATTACAGCCGGGCCCCATGCTATTTGGACAACTGGAGGAGGCATTATATAGTTCTATTGCTCTCCCCCTCTGACATTGGCCCAGAGCTTGAAATTTGGCTAAACGTGAGCAATCAGTGAGTTTGGCTAAATCTGTATGCATCCTCGCCCTGCTTATTACTGCACCCACCTGTATAGAAATTCTGCCGGGACTCCCCTACACAGTCACATGTGCACAGTAAGCATGTAATTCCGGTGTCACATCCCTGCCTCACCTACTGCTTCTATGACATGATATGGCAGATTATCTCCACGTGGAACTCTCCCTGATTGATATATTATACGCCTTTTACCGCATTTAACAGCCATTTTGCCTTTACCAAAAGTCTTCGCTATGCCTCCCAAATGCAATAAAGGTGAGAAAGCAGTTTCTCAAGTGGCATTTTTCAGACTATCTCCTCTCACCAAAGAAGAGAAAAACAGGGTCTCTAAGGATCCTAGTCCTGCACCCTCGCCATCTGCGAAAATGCCCTCCCCAATCGTAGCATGCAGGTCTGATGGCTCCCTTGAGGACAATTATTCACTTACAGTGGGCGCGATTAAGTATTTACTGGCGCAGTTCAAAGACGAAGTGGCGGCAGAATTTAGAGCCACCATGAGAAACTGACAGAAGTCTATTGACGAGATTGGGGGCCGCACTGATAACTTGGAAACAAAGATGGGTGAGTTAATGGCTTCACATAACGATCTGATCTCCTCACATGAGTTGCTACAGACCAAGGTCTCAGCTCTTAGGGATAAAATCTCCGACTTGGAAGACAGATCGAGACGTAACAATCTGAAACTACGGGGGGGTTCCAGAAAATGTCTCCAACAGCGCTCTGAATGACTATGCGGTAGAACTTTTTGGCAAACTTCTCCCTACCAATAAATCTGTGGACCTTCTAATTGATTGCATTCATAGGCTCTCCAAAGTCAGGAACACTCCTGACGGAGCTCCCCGTGATGTACTTATGAGGATGCATTACTTCCACGTGAAAGAAGCACTCTTAAAAGCTGCTAGACCTTCGGAGAAGTCCGCAGAGTCCCTCGGCTCGCTACAGTTATTTGGAGACCTATCCCGCGACACTTTGGCCAAAAGGCGATCTTTACACCCCATCACCTCAAACTTGCACAGAGAGAACATTCTATATAGATGGGGCTTCCCTACAAAATTGTTGATTGCTCGTGAGGGTTCCACTGTGGTAATTACAAATATCAAGGAAGGTAAAAAGATCCTTGCGAAATGGAACATTGCAAGCTCCTCCCCACATACTTCTCCTGACCTTGGTCTTCAGTGGGACTGGACCTAGTCGGTGACAGTTACCTAAGTATAATATACATCCCATGTTTGCTCTGCTATCTTATGTGTTTACTTAAGTCATATCTCTTTAGTAGTTCTATGGAGATAGTTATGTTTACTCCGAGATCTCCTTATGTTTTGTACTTATGTTTTAGATTACTTTGTGTCTTGGTTGCTTTTCACGCCTACTCCGGTTGTTTTCAATTATATTCTTAAATAATAACCCGGTAAATGTACCGGGCATTTCTCAGCCCAGAAAGAGAGCAGTCCGGAGTGGCGAGACTGGAGCACCGTAGAACTGCATTTTAAACTACCTTAATCATGGTATCGGCGGTTCGGCCACTACCCCCCTTAGTTTAACTTAGAGTCGCCATGGTTAGGCATCCAAATGTGCCCCCAAGAGGGGCGAAACCTTTCTCTCCTCTATTCTGTCTTTTTTACCCTCTTCTCTTCTGTCCTCAAACCTTTTATAGATAGTCTCCCTCGGTACCCAAATCACAATGCTACGTATACAATGTTTAAGTTGGTCGCATACATTTTTGCTTTACTCTACATCACATTAATATGGTTAATATAGTATCTATGAACGTGAAGGGGCTTAACTCCCCACATAAAAGAAAGTTGGTACTCAATTACTTCCACAAACTTAAAGCGCAAATTGTTGCTATTCAGGAGACACACTTTATTAAGTCTGCTCCTCCGCAGTTCTCTAATACGAGATTCCCACACTGTTACCTAGCAAACAGACCAGCGAAGAAGGCTGGAGTTGCAATTTTGATTTCTCAACACTGTTCGTTCTCTTTTATTTCACAGTATAGCGATCCCGAGGGGAGATTTTTTATTGTATTGGATAAATTAGAGAATAAAGAGGTGACCTTAGTGTCCTGTTATGCCCCTAATACCAAACAGCTGGTGTTTTCCAAGAAACTCTGCGCTAAAGTGCAACAACTGACCAAAGGCACACTGCTTTTGCTAGGTGATATTTTAATTTAACTGCGGACCCTGAGGTTGATAATTCGCACAGTCAGACTGCTCTCCGGTCAGCTCCGTAGGAATGCAAAGGGGTTTTTCCAACTACTGCCAGAATATGATTTATTGGATGTCTGGCGTATCAAACACCCGATGGATAGGGACTACACCTACTATTCTCATGTACACTCCTCCTACTCGAGAATAGATTTAGCTTTAGCGGACAAATGGACTTCACAGTCCATCAATAAAATTTCTATCCTCCCCATGTCATGATCCGATCATTCTCCGTTATTTATTAAGTGGGATATAGTAAACATATTAGTCTCCCCGGGCCCCTGGCATTTGGGTAAACAGAGTCTACTGAACCCTGAAACCAAACAGGCTATTCAATCCTCTATTAACCATTACCTCTCCGAGAATTCTCCCCAGGAAACGTCAGTGTTTAATTTTTGGTGCGCCCTCAAAGCGGTATTACGAGGTACTGCAAAACAAATAGCGGCAAACCTCAAAAGGGAATATTGGAAAAAAATTGAACTCGCTGAACTTAAAGTTGCCTCTTTAGAGGTCTCTCATAAGAGTAACCCACATAATAAAATTCTCCTGAAAGCACTACATGACGCTAGGGATGAGGTGAACACTTTTTATTTGGCGGAGGTCCACCGCAACATACATAGAGTAAATCAAAAATGTTATGTACATGGAAACTGGGCCAGCAAGTTACTGTCAAGCAAATTAAGGGGTAGGAAAGCTAAAAGTAAGATCCATACTATTCATTCGGATAGAGGAATAAGAGTCCATGATCCTGACGAGATTGCGAAAGTCTTTGCAACTTATTATTCTAAACTTTATAATTTGAAAGATGATAGCTCCACCTTCCAACCTACAAACGGTGATATTCAGAATTTTTTGGATAGCTTTGAGCTCCCTTCGCTGTCTCCGGGGTCATGCATGGTCATTAGTTCCCCCTGGACCTTAGATGAGATAGAGAAATCTATAGATTCTCTACCAGCAGACAAGGTACCAGGTCCAGACGGATACCCCTCTGCTTTTTACAAAGCCTTTAAGGAGAGTCTAGCTCCGGTGTTGTCGACAGTATTCAATGAAGCTTCAGAAGTTGGTCGCTTTCCCAGAGAAATGCTGGAAGCCCAAATCATAGCCATTCCCAAACCGGGGAAACCTCCTGCCTCAGTACAAAATTTTAGACCAATTGCTCTCTTGAATTCAGATCTCAAAATATATGCTAAAATGGTTGCCAATTGCATTAGCCCTCTCCTCCCTTCCCTTATTAGCCCTGATCAGGTTGGCCTCGTGCCAAATTGGCAGGCTCCGGATAACACGCGAAAGGTGATCGACGTAATTTAATATTGCTCAGCTAAAAAAGAATCTCTTTTGGTTCTTTCTCTAGACCAGGCTTTTTCAACCAGTGTGCCGCGTCCAGTTGCAAGGTGTGCCGCGGAGCCAGAGCAGCTTCCTGCACCTTCAGAGTGAACTGTTGGCCCGGGCTCTTCTTAGAGGATCAGTCGTGCTCCGGCCGTGACGTATGCCTTGAAGATGCCTTGAAGATGCGGCGGTGTGATATCATAGGTCATGGCCGCCACGTCTCACCATCCAGCCAGCCCACCCGCCTGCATACACATCTTCCAGTTCCTGTCTGCATACACAGCTTTCCTTGCACACCCACATCCACACCTGCCCGACCGCCCGCTGCTCAGTATTCGCAGCAATCCACTATGAACAACCCCCGCCACTGAGGGACAGGGAGGACAGCTGACCAGTAGAGGCTAATATTTTTTTTTTTTTGGGGGGGGGGTTTCTCCTGTGGTGAACAATAGGATTTATGTGGGGAGAATAAGGATTTATGGGGGGAACAATGTGAATAATTCATGTGCGGAGCGATAGGATTTATAGAGGGAGCAATATGATTTATGTGGGGAGCAATGCTATTGTTTTTTCAGTGTAGGCCAATGTATGTGTGGGGGTTTTTTTACTATGAGGGCCAATGTGTGTTTTTTGTTTTTTTTCTGTGGGGAACTGATGGTGTGCCTTGGCAATTTTAAAATATTGTTCGGTGTGCCGTGAGTAAAAAAAGGTTGAAATTCACTGCTCTAGACGCCGAGAAGGCATTCGATAGATTGCACTGGGACTTTATGAGGTTGACGTTAGGAAAGTGGCTTTACTGGATCTTGGACTCTATTCTAGCACTTTATTCTACACCCTCGGCGAGAGTCTATGTAAATGGATGCATCTCTCCGAGTTTTAATATTACTAATGGCACGCGACAGGGGTGCCCTTTATCCCCTATTATTTTTGTTCTGGCAGTGGAACCCCTGGCTGCTATGATTAGATCTCAAGATTCGATCAAGGGGCCAGACATTGGAGGCATATCACACAGTAAGTAAGTCTGTCTGCAGACGATGTTTTATTATGTTTAACGCAGCCCGAGGAATCTCTTTTAGCTCTACATAAGGTCCTTCATCATTACTCAGAAGTTTCTTATTATAAACTTAACACTTCTAAAACTGAAGCCCTTCCATTTAATATTTCCTTGGGAGAGAACTCTAGAATGAAAGATTTATATAGATACGCCTAGAAGAGCCACTCATTTAAATATTTAGGGATCAATTTATCTGGTGAAGACAGGTTAATTGACTGTAATTTCAACCCTTTGCGAAAAGCTTTTGCGGAGCTGATTGGGGATTTGATGATGCACGAAGACTCATGGCTGGGTAGGGTTGCCACTGCAAAAATGGTCCTCCCAAAACTAATGTATTTGTTCCGTGCCATACCAAGACCCCTCCCTAAATTGCTATACACTAAATTCAATCAAATCTTGACCAGATATGTTTGGAGAGGCTCACAGCCAAAAATTGCTAAAAAGAACTTGACTCTACCCAAACACGCTGGAGGCGTCGCTTTCCCTGATATAGAATTGTACCATGTGGCTTGTATTCTAAGTCAAGCTAGAGACTGGTTTGAAGCCGCAAATCCGAAATCATGGGTTTCAGTGGAAGTTCAATGTATGCAGCCAGTCGCGTGCTCTGATTTATTATGGATGCCTTTTTCTGTGGCAGGTACTAGGACTGGGCCTTGTAAGTCTGTTGAAACCACTTTGGAAGTGTGGCACAAATTAGTAACAACTTCTGATGAGATAACTTTACCGTCCTCCTCTCTGTCACTCAAATCTCTCTCTTTGATAATCTCTAATATTGATCTGAGCAATTGGGGGAGGAAAGGCCTCTCCTCTCTAGGTGACCTCTATGTAGCAGGATCACTGATGCCCTTCTCTCAAATTCAAGAGTTGTTTGGGATATGGTCTCAGGATTTTTTCAAATACCTGCAGGTGAGAAGTTGGCTACACTCATACACTCAATCTCATGGTGCTAAACCCTCCCTCCCAGCCTATATTAAACTCCACCTGGAATCCCCAACATATAAGGGCGGGATCTCGTGGTGGTACAAACTCTAGCTAGCTAACAACAAGCAGAGTAAATTAAGGGCCCAGACCCTATGGGAAAGAGATCTTAATAGACACTTTTTAGATAAAGAATGGGATGATATATTTAGATCTTGCATCATGATTTCAAGGTGTATTAACCATTCTGAAATGTTTTTTAAACTTATACAGAGGGCTTACTTCACACCAGAAAAGCAACATAGAATTTGGCCTTCACAATCCAAATTTTGTTGGAGAAAGTGCGGTTACACAGGAGACATCTTTCATGTTTTCTGGAAATGCCCTTCACTCCATCATTTATGGAAGGAAGTTTTTCAGTTGATTAATATGGTTTTACGCTCAGACATCCACCTAGACCCCACTCTAGTGCTATTCCATCTACACACGGAACATCTTCCTCCAGGAGACAAGTATGTTTTGAGGCATATCTTAGTAGCCACTAAAGCCACTATTGCCCAATTATGGAAGTCAGACACTATCCACTCTTTGACGGCCATTCAACAAAAAGTTCATAGACATTTTATCTATGAAACGGCTGAAGCTAAGTATTCCCCCTCTTCATCCTCCATCCTCATGAAATGGTCTAGCTGGTCCACATATAAAGCTGGCCTAGTCCATTCAATTGTGGCTGCCTCACCAACTGATCTGTCAGCGCTACATCCTCCTTAACCTCCTTTATCTTCTCATGATTTTTTTATTTGTGTTCTCTTTAGAAGAATATTGTAACCTAATGTTTATTGGACCAACTATAAGATACCATGTTTCTGGTACCTGACCTTGTCCCCCCCAATGTTCTCCCTATTTCTTTTTTATGTTCCCTCGATTTCTGTGTAAATTTTTCCAATAAAAACTAATGTTTAAAAAAGAAAAAAAAAAGATTGTTGGTGGTGGATAATACATTCTGTAATGTTTTGTGGTAATGTGTATTGCATGCACAAAGTGTTATTATAAATTGTGATAACTACTTCTAAGCTTTACAGTAGAGAAAAGGTTACCAAGAAGCATTCCAGCTAAATAAAAGCTACTGAGGAGCAACTGTGTAATTAATGTCTGTGCCAATTGTAATTTGAACTATATTGTGAATAGCCAGGGAAACTCACTCCATAATACTTACCTGTAAATTGTAACTTTCCACGTGATACTTACCCCGAGTGTCACAATTGGCGTCACGAACAGGATACGTACAAGATGTCTGACCCACAGATTCCCGTATCAACGTCAGGCCTTATGCTTCTGCCCGCACCTCCCAGGCGGGAAAGCTTGACTACTACCACGACAGCATCACCTATCACCATGCCATATTATTTTGGGGCCCATGGTTACCTACATATGCTGGAAACACGCACTTTTCAGGCACAACCACCTTTAAAGAGTTTAAGGATAAAATGCAATCAATGTTTCGTTTATACCCACTGAGTGAGAAACAGCAAATTGAGATTTTAATGGGACAACTGAAGGGCCCTGCATTGCACGAGGCCAAGGCCTGGGAAGACAGTCAAAAGGAGACAGTAAAGTGCATCTTCAAGAAACTGGTGGGCATATTCGATTCAAAGACGGTGGTGGAGTTGAAAAGTCGCCTTTACGCCAGGAAACAGAAACCCAACTAATCATTGTGGGAGTTTGCTCTTGGGCTGCAGGAGGCCATGAAAACAGTTCAAGCTCTCAACGCCTGGGAGGTTGGGCAGACCAATGAGACTCTAATCAACCTGTTTACAGAAGGAGCACAGGGGAAAGCGATTTGTTCACAACTGCGAATATGGAAACGGCAACAGTAAAATAGCTCCTTCGAGTTTAAAGAAAACGTTTTGCAAATACTCAGATTGAATCAAAGTGATGATGCCGAGGATGACACATTATCTGAAAAACTTGAGGATGAAGGGCCCAATGACACTAAACCATGCATCAGGCTTGAAACCCTGACAGAGAGAGGAGCAGTCCTCAACAGGCCCAAACACCAACTGGGACGGATCCTGTAAGCATTCTTGGAAGCAAGCTTACAGAACTAATACTGAAGCTGGCTCAGATGGATCAGAGGTTGGAAGAGCTCGGCTGAGGACAAGATCAAGGCCGACGCCAGGAATGGTGCCAAAGGCGCAGTGAAAGGAGTTGCCCTCACTGGGATGTACCCAGGGAATTGGGCCAATGGACGATTGATCAATTCGACTCACAGTGGAGGCCGATTTGCAGATGTTGTCATCAGAGTGGACTTATTGAGAGAAATTATCCTAATGTTAATTTAAACCGAGAGACCCTGAGGTGAGGGACTGACCCTCGGGAGAAAGCTCATTAATAGGTCCATCGTCACAGGAGTGGTGGCCCAGGTACTTTGGTGAATGTCCACATCTGAAGGTTCGGGTCAATGGAGTGGAAATAACAGTGCTTCTGGACACTGGCTCTCAAGTGTTGACCATTCGACTCACAGAGTTTCTCCAGCACTGGGAAGAAACTGCTATTGTGACTCCACCAGATTCCTGGCTCCATCTACTAACCAGCAACGGGCAGCCGATCGCATATCAAGGTTATTGGGAACCGAATCTGGTGATTGGTAAAGCCAAGTTGTATAGACAGGGGTGTCTAGTTACCACTAAATCTAACATACATCTACCTCCTGTGATCTTGGGCATGAATGTCCAGAGGAACTGCCCAGATGAGTTGGCAGAAGCTCTGCACTGTGAAATGAGGACCGCTACTCCTGGGGAGCGAAAGGCTTTACAATAGATGGTACGATTGCTAGAGAAGCAGAGGAGATTTACTAATGGCCGGCGGGGAGATAGGGAAGGCTAGAATCACAGATTGGCAGCCTGTCCTGTTAAAGCCCAACTCTGAGCATGTGGTCTGGTGTAAGATGACGAAGATTGGCCCCCTTGGACACGACTATGAGGCCTTGATAGAATCCTGCAACTATTATGGACAAAAACTCTTTGCAGTGGTGAGAACATTGGCAACCGTAAAACATGGAAGAGTGCCTATGTACTTACTGAATCCGGATGATTACCCCATACAACTCTACAAGCACTACCCAGTGGCAAAAGTAAGCATAGTAGACTTTCAGAACATTGTGGGACAAGGTGTGACTTTGACCCAAAATGGGGTCACAGCGGGAGAACCACCGGAGATAATCGAAGAGACTTCATGTTGGGGGCGAGATACAAATTGGTGATGTGGCTACTCCCGATGACAAAAGAGAAGGTGTGCTGCTGGTGGCATGCAGGAATGCTGCGGCTTTTAGTCAGTATCCTTCCGACATCGGGAAGGCAGAGGAAAAGTATCACCATATCCCTACAGGAACAAATCCTCCAATAAAAAAGTGACACCGGCCTTTACCGACAGCACTGTATCAGCCTGTACAAAACATGATTGCAGAGATGCAGGAAGCTGGAGTTATTCGTGAAAGCCACAGCCCTTGGGCGGCCCCGGTGGTGATTGTGAGAAAAAAAAGATGGCAGTCTTCATTTTTGCATAGACTATCGCCATGGCACACAAAGATGCCTAGCCACTCCCTCAAATTCAGGAGTCTTTGACAGCCCTGAAGATGGCTGCATTCTTCTCCACGCTAAATCTTACCAGTGGATACTGGCAGATTCAAATGGCCCCCAAGGACAGGGAGAAAACATCTTTCACGACCCCAATGGGCTTATTTGAATTCGAGAGGATGTCCTTCGGGCTCTGAAATGCACCAGCTACGTTCCAATGGATTATGGAACACTGCCTTGGGCACCACAATTTCGAAACGGTATTGCTGTATCTCGATGATGTAATTATCTTTTAAAAAAATTATGAAGAGCACTTGCAGCACTTGGAGGAAGTGTTTATATTATTAGCCGAATCCGGGCTAAAACTCAAGCCGGCAAAATGTCATCTACTCAAGCCACAAGTATGGTATCTTGGTCATGTTGTCAGTGCCGAAGGAGTGATGCCTGACCTGGAAAAATCCAAGTTCTTCAGTTGGCCGCTACCCAGAACAGTCCAAGATGTTCTAAGCTTTCTGGGAATTGTTGGCTACTACCGACACTTCATAGAACACTTTACAGAAGTGGCCGACCCCTTACATGAACTCTTAAGGGGCAGATCTGGCCTTGAACAGAAAGGGTCATCTTTTATTAATTGGGACAAAGAACAACAGGCTTTTGACAAGCTGAAGACTTCAGTGACCGAAGCTCCTTTACTTGCCTACCCTGATTATGACAAACCCTTTGAGGTATACTGTATATTGATGCCAATCACCATGGACTGGGGGCTGTCATGCTTCAATGACGGTACGGGCATGAGAGAGTTATTGCTTACACCAGTAGGGGCCTGCGCAGGACGGAGCGGAATAGTGAAAATTACAGCACCTTTAAGCTGGAATTCCTAGCTCTCATCTTTGCCATTACGGAAATTTTTAAATACTATCTAGCTGCCACACCGTTTATCATCATGACAGATAATAATCCTTTGGCTCATCTAGATACTGCTAGATTAGAAGCCCTTGAACAGAGATGGTTATCCCGTCTGCCAATTTCAGTTACGCTGTGTCTTATAGAAGTGGAAAGTCAAACGGTAATGCTGACGCCCTGTCCCGGCTACCCACTACAGATGTGGCTGAAGAAAGTAGGGACGTAAAAAATATGTTGAGATTCTAATGTTCAAATCCTCGAGAATGGAGAGGACTGTCACTTCAGACCCCTTCTCTGTATCAACCAATATGCATTCGGAGGGCCTTCAGTGTGATGCCTCCACTATTGACTGGGCAGGAATCCAGCAACAAAGTCCAGCATTGAAAGAATTTATGGCCTTACTACGAAAGCAGCGCCATTTGAACAAAAGCCAACAAGCTGAAGCGGATCTGGAGCTAGTGAAATTGTTGAGGCATCGTCACCACATTCAACTGAACCGTGGCCTTCCAGTGTGCTTTAGCATAGACCCTGGAACTCATCAGACTATAACTCAAGTTATAGTTCCAAGAGATAGTGCGACTTTCCTGCTTGAAGCCTATCATGATAAATTGGGATACTTTGGCACCCAAAAGATGGAAGCAGTATTAAGGAGAAGATATTTCTGGATCAGCATGAGGGATGACATCGAGGAATGGTGCCGTGACTGTGTGCCATGCAACCTTAAGAGACATCCTAATCTTAATCAGAAGGACCCTCTACACCTGATCAGATCGTCGCTATGGACCATGTCAAACATGAGCCCAGTACCAGCGGTTATCAATATGCTCTGACTATAGGGGTAATTCTGAGTTGATCGCAGCAGGAATTTTGTTAGCAGTTGGGCAAAACCAGGTGCACTGCAGGGGAAGCAGATATAACATGTGCAGAGAGAGTTAGATTTGGGTGGGTTATTTTGTTTCTGTGCAGGGTAAATACTGGCTGCTTTATTTTTACACTGCAATTTAGATTGCAGATTGAACACACCCCACCCAAATCTAACTCTCTCTGCACATGTTATATCTGTGCCCCCTGCAGTGCACATGGTTTTGCCCAACTGCTAACAAAATTCCTGCTGCGATCAACTCTGAATTACCCCCTATGACCGATCATTACAGTAAGTTGCTGGTGGTGGTTCCAGCCAAATATCTCACCACGAAGTCCACTGCCGAACTGTTTCTCTATGTCAGACCATATGGGTATCCAGATTGTATGCTCACCGACCGAGGCCCTGCCTTCGAGTCACAACTGTTCTATGAACTTTGCTCTTACGATGGCTGCCGCAAAACTAGAACTACGGCTTACCATCCACAGGGGAACGGACTGTATGAGCGAGTTAATCAAACTATTATTGGAATGTTAAGAAGTTTATCACAGGAAGATCAGGCCAAGTGGACGACCTTATTGCTTGAGCTCACTTACCTGTATAATAATACTGAACACTGTTCCACGGGATTTACACCTTATTATCTGATGTTCGGCCAACAGGGCAAACTACCTCAACACTTGGAGTTGAATTCCCCAGCAACCCGTCCTGAAAAGCTTCAAACTGACTGGGTCTGGGAGCATCATCGGAGGATCAAAGCAGCTAGAGCCATCGTAGAAAAGAGAGTAGAAATTATTCACCAGCGTCAAGAGAAGGACTACAATGCACATATCTGGCCTGCACCTCTAAAAGTGGGAGATACGGTCTGGAGGAAGCGAAATCATCAATATAGCAATCTGGATACCATGTTGATCAGTGTACCGGAAGGTGAGCAATATACTTATGAAGTTTGCCAAGACTCAGAGGGACCGATCAGTGCCATGTCTAGTGATCAACTCAAGCGCTGTACTGCACAAATTCCTAAGGAAGAACATGACTTGTCTGTGACAGAAGGACAGGAATCCCCGGAAGGTGTTCCATTGCATGACCCCGTGGAACTTCTGACATTCAGGAGTGGTGCAGTTCTGCTGAACTCGGTACAACGGTCAGACCCAGAACCCATTGAAGAGATATCCTTGGCACGTGGTGATCAGCCTTGTATTGAGCATTCCCAGGTTGGGGTGGGGGTATCTACCCCGGTCATCAGAAGGTCGGAACGCAGTACTAGAGGCACCTTACCTCTAAGGTACAGAGATTGAATTAGCCAGATCGGTATATGTACTATAGTGATCGATTGAAGTGAAGAGGCCTGAATTGTTCCATAGATAGAGAGAGAATCCAGTAGGTGTGTCAAATAGAGACTGCATTATATTACTGCTTTTTGATCCATGAAAACTGTTAACGAAATGTTAAAGGCCAATTTCTTTATTGTATGTGGGAAATGTCAGATGCGTGGGGACACGCATCATTCTAGCAGTACTTCCTCTCTCTCGACTCACAATTTATAGACGTCACTGTCACACAGCTATATAGGGAAACTGTCAGCTAAGGACAGATACTTTTGTCACAGAAGTTATACAGAGGTAGTTACAGGGTAGAAAGGCTGTCTGACTGTGGCCTTGCTCTTTTTTTTTTCAATATTAATTTTTATTATTTTGCGGGTAAACAAAGCAATAGGGAGAGGGGTACAGAAAAGAGAGAAGGGGTGGGGGAGGGTTGAGGGGGGTACACAGATTGTTCAGCAATAAAAACAAAATTACATAGAGGATATTAAGAAGAACATTGTACAGGAAACCAACGTGAGGCTAAATCCAACCAGCAATAGATACGTGTTAAAGTGATAACATATATTCCTAAGTGTCGTAAGGGGGTGTGGGGTCTGGCAAGCGGTTATGCCAATAGGTAGACCACGAATACCAGCGGAGCAGTGGGCAGGATGGGTTAGTGGTATAGGCCACTCCCGCTGTCTCAAATTCGCAGTGCGACTGTACGGCCATCTCTATTGCTGATATATGAGGAACCCCTGTAGACCGCCATTGGCGAGCAATTAGTATTTTGGTTTAGATAAGAATATGGCCTAAAATGTAACGATCGCCTGGCGATAGACCACCATAATATATATGAAGGAGAGCCAAACGCGGGTGGGGGGCTGCCGAAAGGCCCAGCACTAATTCTAAGAGGTGGAAGACAGAGGTCCACAGCGGGGTAAGTACCGGGCAGTCCCAGAAGATATGCATTAAGGTACCGACCTTACCACAGTTACGTCAGCACATATTGGACGTGGATGGGTGCATCGCATGTAAACGGGACGGGGTGAAATAAAATCGGTGGATAAGTTTATATGATAATTCTATATGTGATATACATTTAGATACTGTATAACAGGACCTGAAAACCATCTCCCATTCCTCCTCTGAGACTGTGCACCTAAGGTCCGCCTCCCATTTCACTTGGAAGGTGGCTTTCTGTGGGGGTTGGGGATCGATGATGTAATTATACCATTTAGTAATACCTCCCCTGCCTTCCCCGGTATCCAGGAGCTTCTGTACAAGTTTGGGTAGGGGGGATAGGGTATGGGGGGGCATTGAGGCCCCATGGAGCCAATGTCTGAGTTGCAAATATTTATAAAATTCTCCATGTGACAGCAGGAATTTTTCCTGAATCTGGGCAAAAGAGAGAAGGGTATTATTCACCATTATATCCTGTATAGACAGGATTCCTTTCAATATCCAAGAATCAAATCTCAAGTCTGGGATTAGGGAGGCTATGCCTGTCAGAGATAGAGCTGAGGTGGGGAGAGTTGTGATGCTTCCATTTTGCTTTACCTCCAGCCATGCCCTCCGTGCAGATTGGACAGAGAGAGATCTATTGGTTAATAGTTTGCCCTCCGACTTCGGGAGTAACAAAACATCGGTCAGGGGTAGCGGGGCAACCAGCCCTTGTTCAAGTCGGACCCATGGTTTGTACGGAGGGTGTAAATACCATGCCCCTATCTGCGCTTGTCGGCAAGCCAGTTGATAGGAGTGCAGATCTGGATACGCTAGGCCCCCTTCTCGTTTGGGTCGGGTCATTGTTTTCCTGGCTAATCTCGGTTTCTTACCTTTCCAAACATAAGAGTTAAATATAGCATTAAATTTGGACAATAGGTAGTTGGGTAGAAGGAAAGGGATGGCTCTAAATAGATACAGGAGTCTGGGGAGGATCGTCATCTTCAGTGCAGCTATTCGCCCTAACCATGAGACATGATGCATCATCCAGTCCGAGACCAGAGCTGTAATTTTGCACAGTAGGGGGGGTAATTAGCGGAAATTAGGTTGTCCAATTTCTGAGTGATATGGATCCCCAGATATTTGATGCTTCCATCCTGCCAGGAGTTTGAGTAGGAAGCTTTCAGCGCGGATAACAGGGGGGGCGGAAAGTTAATAGGGAGTGCCTCCGTCTTGGTACTATTGAGTTTATAATAGGATACAGCTGAATATTCAGACAAGAGTGTGTGTAAAGCTCGCAGGGAGGTAGTAGGCAGTGGTGCACCCAGGGGGGGTTTCCGAGCACCCAGAAACCCCCCTCCACTAAAAAAAAAAAAAAAAAAAATTTTTTTTTTTTTAGCTGCATGAGTATTATTAATGGCTGTCTAGCGTCCTCTTCAGCCTGCTGTCTCCCTGGTGGCACTTGTAAGTGCAATAAAAGTTTACTTTATTTTAATTATAGTACATATATATCCATGTGCATACATATATACACATGTATATACATACATACATATAAACACACACACACACATGATAGATATATATATATATATATATATACATGTGTATATATATATGTGTACTGTATGTGTGTGTACATATATATATATATATGCATGTTTAATATGCTATGTATATGTGTATATGTATGTGTGTGTGTATGTATATATATATATATATATATATATATATATATATATACACACACACACAGACACACTAGTTTTACGGTCCCAGCATATACTGGGTCACCTCAGTCCCCACCCCCGTGATTGGCTCCACCCAGTTCTGGAAACCCCCCCATGCAAATCCTGCGTTTGCCACTGGTAGGAGTAGTGAGTGTTAAAAGGACATCGTCCGCGAATAGGCATATCTTATGAGAATGTCCCAGATATTCCACTCCTTTAATCAATGATGAAGATCGTATTTTCTCAGCCAGAGGCTCTATTGCCAGAGCAAATACTAGCGGGGATAGGGGGCACCCTTGGCATGTGCCATTCGTGATCTTAAAAGAAGAGGAGAGGAGTCCATTCACACACACTCTTGCTGAGGGGTGGGAATATAAAGCTAAAATGGAGGAGAGAACCCTACCCGTCAGGCCAAACTTACAAAGAACCGCCCATAGGTACCCCCAATGAAGGCGATCAAACGCCTTCTCCGCGTCTAGTGAGAGCAACAATAAAGGAGAATCGGATGAAGAAAAGGCATCCAATACATTTATTACCCGTCTAGTGTTATCGGGGAACTGCCTGCCAGGAACAAATCCCACCTGATCACAATGGATGAGTGAGGGGAGCAGGGGGTTGAGTCTGTTGGCCACTAATTTTGCATACATTTTCAAATCGGTATTTAAAAGAGCTATGGGGCAATAATTAGGCATCTTGGCAGGATTCTTCCCTGGCTTAGGGAAGGCGACTACACGAGCCTCCAACATTTCTACTGGGAAATTCCCGACGGAGGAAGCATAATTATAGACTCCGTCCAGGACAGGGGTAAGAGTGTCTTTGAAGCATTTATAGAATTTATTTATAAATCCATCGGGGCCTGGAGCTTTGTCCAATGGAAGTGAGTCTATAGCTTGAGTAATTTCTCTAAGGGACCAAGGTTGATTTAAAGCCTGTAAAGTATCTGAGTCTATGGAGGGGAGATGAATATCTTTCAAAAAGGCCGCTATATGAGCTGGTGTGGGCTGCGGGACAGATACGTCGTCTTTCAGATTATATAGAGAGGAGTAGTAAGTGGCGAAGGAATTAGCAATATCTGCTGGATCGGTTATCTTGGTATTATTTAGATTGATAATAGATTTCACTCTCTCTTTAGCATTTTTCCCTCTCAATTTGCGTGCAAGCATTCTACCTGCCTTGTCCACCTGCATATAAAATTTTTGCTGCATTCGGAAAAGGTTTTTATGGACCTCTGTTAGAGCCAGTTTATTCATCTCATCCCTAACCCGAATCAGATCTTGATATATTTTCTTATTAGAGGGGTACAGCTTGAGTAGGGTGTCTAAGTCTTTAAGGCGGGCTTCGAGTTCTACTTGTTTTTCCCGGGAGGTCCTGCGAATATAGGCCGCCGCTTGAATAGCCGCTCCCCTAACTACTGCCTTAAGGGCACACCAATGCGTAAATATGGATGTGTCCGCTGGAACATTGGTTTCGATGTACAGGGAGAGGGCCTGTGTAATAGACCGGTGAGCATCCGCATTTGAGAGGAGGTAGTCGCCTAGGCGCCACAAGGCAGGGGAGGGCCGCACGTGGCGGGGGTTCCAATGGACAGAGAGGGCAGAATGATCGGACCATGATACTGGCAGGATAGAAGCCTTTGAGATCTGTTGGAGAGTCCACTTATCCGATATTGCTAAATCAATCCTAGAAAAAGTGCCATGTACCGGGGAGAAGAATGGATAGTCCCTACAGGTCGGGTTTTTTGCTCTCCAGACATCGTAGAGGTCATACTCATGTAATATATTCCTGAAGGCGTAGGAGCTATCTCGCTTCGAGCTCGCACTGGGGGAAGGCCGGGGTAGGGATTTATCTACCGCTGGGTCAGGGACCATGTTAAAATCCCCCAGCAACAGCAAAGCACCCGATAAATGCATCTGGAGTAGTTTAAAGAATTTCCTGAAGAAAGGTATTTGTTTGGTGTTGGGAGTGTACAGCGTGGCGATAGTGACCGGCCTGCCCTCCAGTTTACCTGTCAGGATAAGGTATCTGCCCTCTTTATCTGCAATTTGATGATCTAGAGAGACGTCACATGCACTAGAAAATAATATAGCGACCCCAGCCTTTTTCTTTGGGCCGTTGGACATATTGCAGCTATCTACCGCCCACCTGGGCATCCAAAACAATTTTTGGAAGATTTTTCTGCCTGGCTCCCTCACTTTCTATCCTCTGACATCTCCACCATTATCATGGGTGATTTCAATATTGCTATTGATTGTCCAAAATCTGCTGCGCATGCCTCCAAACTACTCTCTCTAACCTCCTCTCTTGGCCTCTCCCAATGGACTGACTCCTCTACTCATCAGGCGGGCCACTGCCTTGATCTAATATTCACCAGACTATGCTCCATCTCTGAACTCACTAACACTCCTTTCCCCCTATCAGATCACAACCTTATCACCTGCATGCTTTCCTCTGTTAATTCAAACCCTGTGTTGCGGAAGTTCTCCAATCTTCCTCAAACTCGCAGAAATATTAGCACAATTAATCTTCAAGAACTTTCCACTTCACTCCAACAACTGCTTTCACCTATTTCTGCATTCACCTCTCCTGAGATGGCTGTATCACACCTTAATAAGACTCTAGAACTAGCCCTTGATGAAGTGGCTCCAGCTACCCATCACACTCCACGTAGGCCTAGATGTCAACCATGGCACTCCAAATTAACAAGACAACTACAAAAACTCACACGAAAACTTGAACGTCAGTGGCGTAAATCTCGTATTTCAAGTGACTTCCTCACATATAAGACAGTCTACCATTCTTATAAAAATGCCCTGGACATTGCCAAACAAACATATTTCCAAACTCTTATCTCTGCTCAAGCCTCTAACCCCAAACGACTCTTTAATACATTTAAATCACTTCTGAATCCTCCCGCACCTACCCCACCAGCCACTATCAAGGCACAGGATCTTGCTTCCTACTTCAAGGAGAAGATTGATAAGATCCGAGATGAAATGGTATGCTCTTCGGCAGCCAGTGACCTGCTCCGTTCTTTACCTGAACCCTCTGGCACTCTTTCTTCATTTGATCCCACAAATGAAGATGAAGTATCATCACTCTTCTCATCCTGCTTCTCTACTACCTCTCCTCTTGATCCTTTACCCTCACAAATAAGTAAAGCTCTGTCTCTGGTGCTCATCCCTACCTTAACTAACATCTGTAATCTCTCTCTCTCTACTGGTATTTTTCCTTCACTCTTCAAGCATGCAGTTATTACTCCCATTTTAAAAAAACAAAATTCTGACCCTAATGCTCTCTCAAACTACCGCCCTATCTCTCAGCTCCCTTGTCTCTCGAAGCTACTTGAGAGACTTGCCTACACTCGACTCACACACTTTCTTAACTCATACACTCTGTTGGACCCACTTCAGTCAGGCTTCCGTTCCCAACATTCCACAGAGACGGCACTGACTAAAGTGGTTAATGATTTGGTCACTACGAAGTCTAAAGGCCACTACTCACTACTTATTCTTCTAGATCTATCTGCTGCATTTGACACTGTAGACCACTCTCTTCTCATACAGACACTACAATCCCTAGGTCTTAAAGACACAGCCCTTTCTTGGTTCCTCTCGTACCTATCTAATCGCTCCTTCAGTGTTCGCTTCTCTGAATCTACCTCCTCTTCGCTACCTCTTTCAGTTGGAGTACCGCAAGGTTCAGTCTTGGGTCCTCTGCTTTTCTCTATCTATACCTCATCTCTTGGTAAACTAATCAGCTCTTTTGGTTTTCAGTATCATCTGTACGCAGATGATACTCAAATCTACCTATCCTCCCCTGACTTGTCCCTATCTGTACTGGACCGTGTCACTGAATGCCTTTCTGCTATCTCATCCTGGATGACATCTCGCCACCTCAAACTTAATATTTCAAAGACAGAGTTAATTATATTTCCACCGGCCAATAGTAGGCACCAACCTGATATCTCTATCACTGTTGAAAACTCGACTATCTACCCTACCCCACAAGCTCGCTGCCTTGGTGTCATCCTTGACTCTGATCTGTCCTTTGTTCCCCACATTCAATCTGTCTCAAGATCATGTTACATGCATCTAAAAAACATATCCAAAATACGACCATACCTTACACAAGACACTGCTAAAACTCTAATCCACGCTCTCATTATCTCCCGCATTGATTATTGCAATAGTCTCCTAACTGGTCTTCCCAAAACGAGACTCTCACCACTACAATCCATTCTGAATGCAGCGGCGAGGCTTATCTTCCTCGCTAGACGTTCATCGTCTGCAGATCCACTCTGTCAGTCCCTCCATTGGTTACCTGTATTCTACCGCATTCAATATAAAATACTTTTACTCACACACAAGGCCATCAACCAAACTACACCAACGTACATCACTTCGCTTATCACAAAATATCTCCCAACCCGACCTCTGCGCTCTTCACAAGACCTGCGTCTCTCATCCACACTCATTACTCGCTCCCACTCACGACTGCAGGACTTTCATCGGGCTGCACCCACTCTGTGGAATGCCCTACCACACACAATAAGACTCTCCTCTAGTCTCCAAACCTTCAAGCGTTCCCTCAAAACTCACCTCTTTAGGCAAGCGTATCAAATTCCTGAACCGCCCACATAACTTTCATAAACCTTGCTATCAAATTACATCCACTCTGTACAGTCCACACATATCCTCACATGTCTTCTCATTCTATGCAATAGATAGCACCTTTCCTTATGTACATATGCCTATAGATTGTAAGCTTGCGAGCAGGGCCTTCCTACCTCTATGACTGTTATCACCCAGTTTGTAATTGTTATTTCAAATTGTAAAGCGCAACGGAATTTGCTGCGCTATATAAGAAACTGTTAATAAAATAAAATAAATAAAATATAACCTGTGGGGAATTTGTTATCTTTAAAGGAGGGGAGTGACAAAGATCTGAAATGTGTCTCCTGTAAGGCCACTATGTGCGCCTTACATTTTGCAAAATGGCGCAAGGCTAGTCGCCGTTTATTTGGAGAATTCAGCCCTTTCAGGTTTAAGGAGAAAACATTAACCATTAGGCATAACAATGAACAATGCGAAAGTCAATCTATAGATATGTTCTATGTAACGGTACTCACGAGGAAATCTGTGTACTACAACTTGAAAAGGAAGGAAAGACAGGGAGGGTGGAAGAAGCAGTAAGAGAGGAAAACAGAACGGGCACCACAGGGATGCCAAACAGGGTTGCCCAACTAGGCAACACATGGGGTCAGGGCGAGGTGCGGGGAGGTATACCTCCCCCACTCCAAGGGCAATCAATATAGAAAGAGAAATGCAACGTCATCAGGTAGACATAGGTTATACGTCTCCACCCGGGCAACATTTGAACCCACATATATAACGGTAAAGGGAGTAAAGATATCTCGCTGAAGGGATGCAGGGCGAACTTTGGACAACAAGGATATACCAGGAATATTACAATGTAAGCATCCCAAGCTAAATTGATACCACACATATGCATAAATATGAATCATGCTCCGTGACCATCTGATGTAGTGCCTGTGGAGGTACAGTAAAGACTTACATTAACGTAAAGAGAAACAAGGAGATCAGAACCGACTACAACATACAACCTGGGTGAGGTAATTAGTCTTTAGAGTAATTTGCCGGCTATCGACCACTCCTGGGCCAATTCAAGGGTTGCAGGCACCTTTTCAGGTAAATCCTCCCTCCTCCAGGAATCCAACAGTTTCAGACCAGCCTCCGGCATGATTATCGCGTGCATGACACCGTTACGTCTCACCAGTAATTTCGTCGGGAGTCCCCATCTGTAAAGGATATCAGCTCTCTTTAGTGCCGTAGTCACCGGGTAGAACGAGCGTCTCATAGCTAGGGTAGCCGCTGAGAGATCTCCGTAAACTTGTATATCCCCAAAGGTCTTGGTCGGCAAATCCGGGCGCATAGCAGCCCGTAGGACTTGTTCCTTGACATGGAAGTAATGCATCCTCATCAATGTGTCTCTCGGAGCATCTTTCGGGGCTTTTCTAGCTTTCGGTAGACGGTGGATGCGGTCGATGAGAAAATCATCAATAGAGTTGGTAGGGAGGAGAGCCATGAAGAGGTCAGTCGCGAATTGTGTGAGCTCTCGGTTGGAGACCGTTTCTGGGATGCCGCAAAGTTTTATATTGTTACGGAGTGACCTGTCCTCAAGGTCACAGGTCTTCCGTCTGAGGTCCGCGACCTCGGCTTGTAGCTCCTCAAGTTGATTAATCACCTTATTACGAGACTTCACCACTTCTTCACATTTATTCTCGAGGTGGTCCGTACGTTGGCCTATAGCGTCGACCGTCTGCTGACAGCTTTGGAGCGCCGTCTTAACTTCATTGTAATATCATCTTTAAAAGATGCCAGAAGTTGCCGCATAGAGCCGAATGTGAGGGGTGCGTCATCATCCAGATGAGAGAGTTTTGATTGATTCACACGGGGAGTCATGGATATGTCATCACAACCCTTGAATTGCTTGGATAGGGGATCCGACAGGATTTTTCTGGCTCTGGGAGGTCGGAGATTGTTTGAAAAAAGCGACCGGGCGGACCGGGGTCGGGTCTTTTTGGCGTTTAGGCGGCATTATCCCAGAGGGTATCCCCCACCGCGGTGGTCATTGACAAGAGAAATCTGAAGTAGAAGGTTAAGTGCACCTATGTCGGCTTGATATATGTGCCCGAGGCGGGATCACTGCATCAGGAGTGGGGGAGGGTTCCAGACATCACACCACTAGCTACATTAGTGTGGCTCGGGCAAAGACAAACCACCCCGCGGCACCCAGCTGCCGGGTGCAGCGCCGGGGGAGGTAGCCAAGGAGATATGAAGGGTTAAGGGGAGCTCCCGAGGTTTCCTAACGATATTGCCGGATGGGCTCTCTGCAAGGCAGTATAACATGCACCCGTGAGGGAACAGGGAGAAGCTTTATATAGAGAGGGAACACTGATGGAGAGCCTTGCAGGTATGAGGAAGCGGATAAGCCAGGAATATATGCCTCCGTGCTGGCTGTGTACCAGGAAGCAAGATGGCGCTGCCTGGATCTTATTACAGGCTCCTGGATCTGTAGGAGTGAGTGCTCACCAGTGTTATTGGTGGTGTCAGCGGTGTATATAGCCGGAGCCCCGGGGTTCCCGTCATCTGCGGGTGGGGATAGGCACTTGATGCGGTCAGCAGCAGTCACCAGGGGCAGAACGGGCAGCGCGGCCGCGGGTCCGTTCTCCCGCCCCGTCGAGCGTCTTAGCGGTGGCCGAGATCAGCGGCAGGGGAGCCCGGCAGTGTGTGTGGAGCAGGGCTGGTGGAGGGACCGCAAGACGGGGAAATAATATAAAGCCCGTACCTCCGTCCCGATCACGATCGAGGCCCCGCCGCGTCACTTCCGGTCCGGATATGGCTCGGCTCCAGCCCCCAGTTCTTCCAGGCAGGTAGGCCGCAACCTGCACGGGCACAGGGGGCACCCGCCAGCTTCACAACCCACTCTGCCGCAGTCAGGGAGACCTCAAGGACCCAGTAGTGAGGATCCAAGGTCTAAACCAGGGGCCGGGAAGGCATTAAAGCTGTATAAAAGCAGGAGCCCGAGTTCAGTATGACTTCTCCTCTCCACATCCAGGCCACGCCCCCGTGGCCTTGCTCTTTGTATTTCAGTCAGTCTAGTCCTGCAAGAGCTCCATATTTTATATAAGACTGTGAACTTTCAAAACTGTGATCACTGAATAAGGAGCTATAGCTATTATGACTGAGTTCTGCAACATGAACTATTTAAAGGACATAGTGGGTCATTCCGAGTTGTTCGCTCATTGCCGATTTTCGTTATGCTGCGATTTGTTGCTAAATGCGCGTGCGCATGGTACGCAACGCGCATGCGCTAAGTTATTTAACACAAAACTTAGTAGATTTGCTGGTGTTCGTACGACGCTTTTCAGTCGCACTGCTGATCGGTAAATGATTGACAGGAAAGGGGCGTTTCTGGGTGGTAACTGAGCGTTTTCCGGGAGTGTGCTAAAAAGCGCAGGCGTGTCAGGGAAAAACGCGGGAGTGTCTGGAGAAACGGGGGAGTGGCTGGCCGAGCGCAGGGCGTGTTTGTGATGTCAAAACCGTAACTAAACGGACTGAGCTGATCGCAATCTGTGAGTAGGTCTGGAGCTACTCAGAAACTGCAAAGAATTATTTAGTAGCAGTTTTGCTAATCTTTCGTTCGCAATTCTGCTATGCTAAGATACACTCCCAGAGGGCGGCGGCCTAGCGTGTGCAATGCTGCTAAAAGCAGCTAGCGAGCGAACAACTCGGAATGAGGGCCATAAACTACTACATGGGTCCCCACTAGTAATGCAATATATATGTTGTTACGTTTGTAGCTTTTATGAGTTTGTTAAGATTGTTGGTGGTGGATAATACATTCTGTAATGTTTTGTGGTAATGTGTATTGCGTGCACAAAGTGTTATTATAAATTGTGATAACTACTTTTAAGCTTTACAGTAGAGAAAAGGTTACCCAGAAGCGTTCCAGCTACATAAAAACTAATGTCTGTGCCAATTGTAATTTGAACTATATTGTGAATTGCCAGGGAAACTGACTCCCTAATACTTACCTGTAAATTGTAACTTTCCACGTGATACTTACCCCGGGTGTCACAATTATATATACTACTACTACTATTGTAGGATATTTTATAGCTTTTGGTTGCCTCTTCACCTCTAGATCCCCTTTATGTATTACTCACATCAATTGATTAGAAGTAATGATAAAGATGATTGGTTTACTCTATATACTGTATATCTCACATATTATTGATGAGAATATAAATGTTGACGAATCTGGTGAATTCTGTTATAAGGTATATACCTTCCGACCCTCTCTCCCTCTTCCTTGGATTATGTATATAGGTATAATGTTTTTTGATTATTGTAACGGTAATGTTTCAGATACCATATCAATTGAAACGAACGTGTGATTGGATGTAACATTGAGAATTTTAACCAGTTTTAACCAGTGGTAATCCATTCTGTTATAAGAACTGGTATGTATGTCCATCCATACTTGATTTCAACAGAGTACTCGTTATGATAATTTTGTGTTGATTTAACATTAGTTTTGAAGATTATGTGATTTACATATTTCTCTCTGTAACTATTTAGATTGTAAACCCCTGATGAAGTCCTAACGGACGAAACGCGTTGGGTTTCGCGATATTGGGTTAATAAAGCCTTTGCCACAAGCATCTGGTTGGAGATACATCTCTTTCAAGTTCTGACTGTGATCACCTGACTGTAAATTCCTCACATCAACTGAAATATGTTTATGTATAAGATTGTTATATTGTTTTATTGAATTTTTAGAAATTTGTACCAATGACGAATGTTTAGGTTACAAATATCGTTCGTTTTTGTATGAATAAAAACTTTTAAATATTGTCATACTAAAGGCGTATTGGCTCCCACGAGAATCTTTTTCTATTCCATATCTACTCTTAATACCTCATCTGACAGAGGGTATTTCTTAGTGGTTTGAGACTAGTGGTATAGCGCAAAAAAAGGGTTACCTTTTGTTTTGTAGTCTATTGTTTCTGTCAGTAAACCCTTAGATTGCAGCTTTTACCAAAAATGCCGATTTTTAATGATAGATCAAAAAGACCGTTAAAAGCCAAAAATATTTTTGAAGAGGAAGAGCAGGTGTTTCAAGCAGACGAGGATGATTATTATGGCTACCTTAATTTGGTAGAAAAACTAGCAGTAAAGGAACTTAATAATTGGTACGATATAGTTACATTGGAGAAATACCTTGAAGTAGGAAGGATTCCAAGAGGGTTAAGGTTGCATAAGTCTCATACTATAGGAGGAGGGAATGAGAGTTTTATCACCAATTGGAACACGATCTTAGATGATTGTTCCAATAAACTTATTGGTTTGATTATTTCTGAAAGGAAGAGGGAATTAGGTCGTATTGAGGAAGAGATAAAGAAAATTGAATCACAAGCCATCAAATTTGATGACATCGAGGAATTTAAACGTGATGTTGTGGACCTGCACCATAAATTAGACAATACTGAAGAAGAAATTATATCACGTAAACAAAAGAAATTTTTACGTGACAGAAATGACTATATATCTGGTCAGATACACCATTTACCTATTAATGAAGGGAGGATGGAAGAAAGGATTCAGGCACCTTTGATGAATTATTCACGACGGGAAAGGAAATATCAGGGAGACTTTAGACAGTATCAAGGGAACTATGAAGGCCAACAATCCTTTAATAGACCCAGAAGAATTTATCAATCCCCCCATTACAATCGGAGAGAAGAATGGAGGGCCATAGGAATAGATACCCCTCGTATCAGGGCGGTGAAAGAAATCGATATGTTTCATTTCGTGATAGATTTGACCAAGGTAATTTTTCCTATAGGAGTAGATACAATACTGATAGATCCCCCACTCCTGTTAGGCAATCGAGAGGTCATTTTTTAGAAGAAAGATGAGGACACAGATTTCCACACATACAACAGCAAAAAGAGGAACTTCACACCAGATTGGACTCTCAACAGGGTGTAAAGAGAGGACACAATGGAGGAAACGAGGAAGTAGAGGGGGCAGAGAGAAGCCCGAAAAAACGAAAAGCATTGTTCCATCAAGAGAAGCCCCATCTGGGGTTGTCAATGTCGCAAAGAGACAGTTATCAGCAGCGGGAAGCTCCCTATTAGAAAAGGGTTTGAAATTTGCGCCGGATATACATGTAAACAAATTCAATCTATTTATAGATCTTAATAAGTATGATCGGAAATTAACCATCCATAGACATTTCCTCAAAAATCCCCCAATTGAAAGTTCCGCTAAAGAGAAACCTCCATTGGTAAAATTACCATCTAAGTATTACCCAGTAGAGTCTAAAGGTAGTAGTTTGGACATGTTTTATGAGTCTGTTAAAGAGGATTTTAGAAAAATTAAACCAAAAAGTTCTAAATACGGAAATAATCTAAACCCTCAAGAAAAAGGAGCCATGAAGTCCCTTAAGAAAGATAAAAGTATAGTGATTAAAGGGGCTGACAAAGGAGGAGCTTTGGTCCTTCAAACAAGAGAAGCCTATTTGAATGAAGCTTCTAATATATTATTAGAAGGACAGACATATATCGAATTACCAGGTAACCCGACGAAAACATATCAAGAGGAACTGACCAGTTTGTTGAGGAGAGCACTAAAGGACGATTCAATCTGCAAGGACGAGTTCGATTATTTGGACGTGAAACATCCTATAGTGCCGAACTTCTACCACATACCAAAGATACACAAAAGTAGAACAAGTCTGCCAGGAAGACCAATAGTAGCAGGAGTGAACTCTTTGACTTCTAACCTGTCGCATTATATTGATATTCGACTTCAACCTTACGTGACTAAAATGGATTCATACCTTAAAGACTCTACAAGTGTGCTCCAAGAATTGGATTCATTCATTTGGACTAAGGAATATCAGTGGCTTACTCTGGATGTCCAAGCGCTCTATTCCTCTATCCCTCATTCCAAGGGTATAGAGTCAATTAGAGCGGTTTTATCAAATGATCCAGAACTACCTCAGAAGGATGTACTGTTCCTGCTGGATAGCATAACATTTATTCTGAACCATCATTTTTTGAATTTAACCATAAATTCTATCTACAAAAACAAGGTACAGCGATGGGGACGAAATTTGCCCCATCGTACGCTAACCTTTTCATGAAGGAATGGGAAGATACCTTTGTTTATGGTTTAGAATTTCGTGAAAACATCATTTTCTACCGAAGATACATTGACGATCTTCTGTTCATATGGAGAGGAGATAGAGCTAGTATCGATGATTTCATGGCTTCTATCCAGATCAATGATCTGAACTTAAAGTTCACCCATCAAACTGATCCAATAAAAATTGATTATCTTGATCTCACTTTAATGGGAACAGTAGGAGAAAAAATTAAGATGAAAACATTTTTTAAAGAAGTTGATGCAAATAGCTACATCCCGCAAACAAGTTGTCATTTTCCAGTATGGAAAAATAACGTTCCGTACACTCAATTTCTCAGTTTAAGATGGAATTGTACCAATATTGAAGACTATTGGAATCAGGCAGCGGTTATCCAAAAGAGATTTGAGGAAAGGGGTTATACCCCTGACATGATCTCAGAAGCCAAAATAAAAGCATCCCTACAGGAAAGGGATAAGATGTTACTCCCTAAGCATAAGATTGAACCAGTACGACAACAATTAAGACCCTTCATTACACAATTTAATCGTGAGAACCATTCCATCAGAAAAGTTCTAGAGCGCCATTGGGGCTTACTCCTGAAGGACCCCATCTTGGGTTCTACGCTTCCAAAGAAACCGAATTTAGTCTTCCAGAAATCCACTAATTTGAAAAGTATGATAGCACCCAGCAGATTGCCTGACCCGGTCCAACATAAAAGTGGCCCAGATTCTATCATACCTACAAAGGGTTGCTATCCATGTTCAAGGTGTATTTGCTGCAAATTTATGGAACGGAAATCCATTAATATTAAAATGGAAACAGGAAAATGGTATAAATTGGGACACCTTGTGAATTGTAACACAGATTATGTCATCTACAGGATCAACTGCAGCTGTGGCCTATCATACATAGGCAAGACTAAGAGAATGATAAAAATCAGAGTACAGGAGCATATGAGGAACGTGAAAAACAAACTGACTTCTCATAGTCTCCCCAGACATTTTATCGATAAACATAATTCAGCTGTGACTAAGGAGAATTTCTATTTTACCATTCTCGAACATATTTCACTAGATCCTAGAGGAAAAAGTAGAGATTTAACCTTATCCAAGCAGGAGACTTTTTGGATCTATTCTTTGGACACCCTTACCCCTGGTGGCCTTAATGAAGATATTGCTATCGTGTCATTTCTGTAGTGGTTCAAGTTCCATTGAAGCCTAAAAATAATATGGATAGTACCTGATTATCATTATTCTTTTTTGCAAGATTAATTCTTGTAATTTTATTATAATTAAGTCAGTAAAAGAAATAAATAGGGCCCCATTATCCTCATTATTAGTCTTGCCAAATCAGGGATCCAACTTTTGTAGTGGTCTTGCTATATTAAGTTAGTAAAAGAAATATATATGCCTTTGGGATGATCCAATCATTATGCAGTGTGTAATGTTAAAAGAGTCCCATATTATTGATGTGTTTTAATTACTATGGAATGTTTAAGATTGTTTATATATCCATGTAGGACAATATATGGCCTTCATGAAGTGTAATATGGGGTGATTATATTGACTGATTTGTGAATGGGAAACCATGTTGATGTTAGTTTAAATACATAAATTTGTGGACTGTAGCCGTTGATTTTTTGAAAATACAATTTGGAGTTTTCTAACGACACCTATTTGATTATTGTCCAGTTAATCAAATTGACGGCGCAATTTATGCCTTACACTTTGTTTGTTTATTACAAGATTTCTAATATGATGCTTGTTGAGTTAGTACCACTTTAATAAAATATAAATATATATGACACTAAATAAATATAGTCACTTTAAGTAAAAATATGTATGAGTTTATTTCCATTAAAAATTCAATACATATAATTAACAAATAGCAACACTAGTACAACACCATTAATATATGTCACTTAATATAAATAGTCACTCTTTGTTGAAAGTGATGTGTATGAGATTTTTTCCTCTAGCATATACGATTAATCTAATATAAACACATAATCAATAGAAGGTAACACTAATATCAGTTTAATTAATTATCATTGATTAATTAGATAATTGGTAGCACTTATTTTATTTTTCTTCAATATATTAACTGGTTTAACAATGATTAACTTTAATTATAATATATATTAATGTTAGACCTGCTGAGTTATTGTTATCAGATCCAGTATTTACATCTTTGTATTTTCACAAAATTCACTATTACATGGTAAATTAGCGGTTCACGGCATTAAGTACCCGCTGACGCACTTCCGCCGGAACCGGAAGTGCGGGGCCGTGACACGCACGCAATGCTGTGACACGCACGCTGACGCACTTCCGCCGGAACCGGAAGTGCGGGGCCGTGACACGCACGCTGTGCCGGCAATGGAACGCATAGAGCGTTCCAATTCTTTCTTCTTTTTTTCCTATAAAGGTGGTAACAATTAGAACTAAAGTAAAAAATCAATGGGGTAAAACTAGATATTAGGTTTTCAATGTAAGGTTGGATGTTTAAATCTATTATTAAATTAATAATTATTTCTAATTAACTAACAGGAAGTGATGTAAGGTTAAGGGAGGTATAAAAGGATGCCCAGCATTGCCCCTCATTTGTAGTTGTGATCCTGTGAGGTTGTGCCTGTTCCTGTGAAAAAGTAAGTTTAAAACTTGATTTGTTACCACTTTAAATATAGTTATGAAAGTCCCCTTGATCTTCCTGACTAAGGAATGGATTTCACTAGAGGAGTAACAACTTAATTGTGTATATAAATGTAATTAATATAATTCATTTTAAATTAAGTATATCAATATCATAGAATGTAATCTTGAATCACTGATTCCTTAATTATAGGGAGTAGTGCTGTTCAAGATTGGAAATTTCTTAAGACCCTTTTTTTGGTGATACTTATTGAAGCAGAGGTGGATTGTAGGGTTCTACTATCCCTGATGAGATTAGGTAAGAACCAGATTAATTAAGCTCTATTTAAAGTGTCACATGATGTTAATATTATGGTCTTAGTTTCTGATTGATAATGGTTGTTGTGATAGAGATGAATAACAGCTATGTAAGTAAAAAGGGTCAAGTGGACCTATGTTTTAATTCGGCCCTATAATGATAGATTGTTAATTCCTCCTAATTTTTTTTTGCATTATTAAGGACAGTATTGATCAATTAGCAATTTTCTTTCGATAATTAGTATGTAGTAAAATGTTTAGTATAAAGAATCTCTTACAGAAGTAATACTAATGAGGAGGTTAATGAACTGTGCATAAAAACTGACATCAGCATGGTCTCCTATATTTAAGTAAGATGTATTCATTGACCTTTAATTCCACCTGTAAATGATGTTGTTGGTATCATCTTTGTTATATAAGTGGCGTATAAGATGGCCACGACAATATTTCCTATATACAATTTTTGTATATCATATTGGAGTGATAAAAAACTGTTTTATCCTTATCCCTTTTAGGGAATATTACATCATCTAACTTCAACCTAATTGTTATTTTCTGTTACGATGAAGTCTATTTAGGTATGTATTGCCAAATGAATTATATTGTGTATATATATGTTTGGCTATGGTGAATTAGTTTTTATTTCATAAATTATGTGGACCCTAAATTGGGTGCTACTATTGTAGGATATTTTATAGCTTTTGGTTGCCTCTTCACCTCTAGATCCCCTTTATGTATTACTCACATCAATTGATTAGAAGTAATGATAAAGATGATTGGTTTACTCTATATACTGTATATCTCACATATTATTGATGAGAATATAAATGTTGACGAATCTGGTGAATTCTGTTATAAGGTCTATACCTACCGACCCTCTCTCCCTCTTCCTTGGATTATGTATATAGGTATAATGTTTTTTGATTATTGTAACGGTAATGTTTCAGATACCATATCAATTGAAACGAACGTGTGATTGGATGTAACAATGAGAATTTTAACCAGTTTTAACCAGTGGTAATCCATTCTGTTATAAGAACTGGTATGTATGTCCATCCATACTTGATTTCAACAGAGTACTCGTTATGATAATTTTGTGTTGATTTAACATTAGTTTTGAAGATTATGCGATTTACATATTTCCCTCTGTAACTATTTAGATTGTAAACCCCTGATGAAGTCCTAACGGACGAAACGCGTTGGGTTTCGCGATATTGGGTTAATAAAGCCTTTGCCACAAGCATCTGGTTGGAGATACATCTCTTTCAAGTTCTGACTGTGATCACCTGACTGTAAATTCCTCACATCAACTGAAATATGTTTATGTATAAGATTGTTATATTGTTTTATTGAATTTTTAGAAATTTGTACCAATGACGAATGTTTAGGTTACAAATATCGTTCGTTTTTGTATGAATAAAAACTTTTAAATATTGTCATACTAAAGGCGTATTGGCTCCCACGAGAATCTTTTTCTATTCCATATCTACTCTTAATACCTCATCTGACAGAGGGTATTTCTTAGTGGTTTGAGACTAGTGGTATAGCGCAAAAAAAGGGTTACCTTTTGTTTTATATATATATATATATATATATATATATATATATATATATAATATACACACATACACACCCACGGAAACCCCCCTTAATAAATCCTGTGTTTGCCCCAGAGTGGTGTTGGTTTTTTGATAGATAGCAGGTAAGCTGTACTCACTGTTACATGTCACTTAAAATGCCTCCACACATGCTCAGTAGAGATCTCAGTGGCAAGCTTGGGATAGGGCATGAAGCCTACCTGGAGGACAGGAAGTCTGGGGTCTGTGCAATAGCACACTCCTCTTTCAACAAAACCAACAGTAAGTATACCCCTAGAAATCCCTCTATGCTACCAATATGGCTGGGACATTTTTATTGAACTTATGACTGGGTAGCCACAAGGTTTATGTCTTATATGCATATATGGAACATATTTTTGCATGTAGAAGACTACACCTCCTTGACAGATACCATCTTCTCTATGTAGCTCACATGATGCCTTTTCCAGACATTTTTCTGTTGTCACATATTACCTTCATAGATTTCCTGTTAAGAGATATATCTGACTGTGCATCTCTGCACATTATACTGTACTTAATCATGGCAATGACAATTCAGGGAGTGTTACATTTTTCTTGGCTTAACATACCAGTAGGCGCGCTACTTTCCAAAATGATATACTGAATTTCTCTGACTTAAATGCCCACTTACACAAGCTGTGAATGTGGCTACGAACCATCTGGAAGGTTTCACCATATTTCAAATTAGCACATACAGAAAAATAAAAAACACTGCAGGGAGACTCTGTAGCCAGAACCCAATGGTTATAAGTACATCTTATGCTATGTACACATTAGGCGATCCCATACGATATAATATCATATGATATTGTATAAGATATCTTATCAGATCGGATTGTGTGTACACACTACAAATGATGTCAAACGATGTCTAGAGACAAAGGAGTCATTCTGAGTTGATCGCTAGCTGAAAATGTTCACTGCGCTGCGATTAAGTAAAAAACCAGCACTTCTGTGCATGCGTATGTGGCACAGTGTGCACACGCTACGTACTTTCACAATGGCCGATGTATTTTCACACAAGGTCTAGCAAAGCTTTTCAGTTGCAATGGCTGCCGCAGAGTGATTGACATGAAGTGGGCATTTCTGGGTGTCAACTGACCGTTTTCAGGGAGTGCTGGAAAAAACGCAAACGTGCCAGGAAAAACGCAGCCGTGGTTGGGCGAACACAGGGCGTGTTTGTGACGTCAAATCCGGAACTGAATGGTCTGAAGTGATCGCAAGCACTGAGTAGGTCTGAAGCTACTCAGAAACTGCACAATATTTTTTTGTAGCCATTCTGCGATGCAATCATTCGCACTTCTGCTAAGCTAAAATACACTCCCAGAGGGTAGCGGCTTAGCGTCTACATGGCTGCTAAAAACTGCTAGTGAGCGATCAACTCGGAATGACCCCCAAAGTCATCACTGGAGTTCTATAGTACACAATATCGCCTCATCAAGACTGCATGCAGTCCGATGGACGAGGTCGCATGCGACCCGCGTTAGCGTGCATCATATGTCGGATCATGAAATCACATTATGCAATATTATTTAGGACTGAACAATATCGTTCAGATTGTGAACGATATTGCATAGTGTGTATGGACCATTACAATATGGAATATCTATTTATCAATGCTCTCAGATGGCAATAACCAATGGAAGCACTGAAAAAAAATATGTATTGATTAATTAAGATACTATTTTCAAATGAATAAGATTATTGCTCTTTACCTGTAGAGGAAAAAACCTATTTTATGGAGAAAAACACTGTAGACATAGCTTACATAGCATAGTATACAGTATCTACCTCTATGTATGTATTAAAGCTTTTTTTTTGTTTTTTTAGAAACTGGTTTAATTTGAGACTTCAGTTATAGACCAATTGTATGCATGTGAATACAATTTGAGATGGTCTCTCTGGTGCACAATAAGTTGCTATGTCTATACTAGCCTTAAAGAAATATCACCATGTATGCATGATCCAGGGCTCCATCTCTGAAACGTTAAGTCTGTAGCTCTGGATAGCTTAATAAGGGTATGGGTCATTAGGTCGACAAGACTTAGGTCGACAGTCATTAGGTCGACCACTATTGGTCGACATCATTACTAGGTTGACATGGTCATTAGGTCAACATGTACTAGGTCGACATAGGAAAAGGTCGCCATGAGTTTTTTAACTTTTTTTGGTAGCGTTTTCTTTGTAAAGTGATGGGGAACCCCAATTAGTGCACTGTGTCCCCTCGCCATGCTTCGGGCAAGGTGCCTCGCTCCGCTACCGCTGCCCTCGGCACAGGTTACCATTCCCAATCGTAGTCCATGTGGATCATAAAGTATGAAAAAATTTAAAAAAATTATTTTAAAAACAAACATCATGTCGACCTAATGACCATGTCGACCTAATGCATGTCTACCAATAGTGGTCGACCTAATGACTGTCAACCTAAGTCTTGTCGCCCTAATGACCGTATCCCCTTAATAAAAGAGGGTTGATGCACAATTGAAGGTACAACCAGTTGCTTGGTGCATCCTATTCACTTTACACATTTGCAGACAATGAGCGCATGCAAATGCAATTAGTAACTGGAAAAGCGAACAGGCATGTGAAGGTACGTAGTCACATAGGCAATGTTCGGTAAGGGTGTGTTCATGCAAATCCAGGCCATAAAGACCAGAGTGCATACCTCCCAACTGTCCCGATTTTCACGGGACAGCTCCATTGTTTTGGGACTGTCCCGCTGTCCCTCCCACGGGCCGCAGTGTCCAGCAAGTGGGGGGGATCAATTGGGAGGTTTCTATGTCACTCGCTGCTCTACTAAGTGCAGAACAGAACAGTGGTGAATAGACGCTGTGCGCATGGGGGGCAGAGGGACTGGGGGCATGGCCAACAGCTCACAGAGCGCTGGTCGAGCCCCCCTGTGATGAAAATGGGAGGCGTGACAGCAGTCGCGGCATTCCCACAAAGTCACGCCCCCATTTTACTGAGACCACACACCCTTTTCGGTCGGACAGAGGAGTCCCGACTGGGACATCAGAAAAGTTGGGAGGTATGCCAGAGTGTAAGTGTATATTTACCTGTGAGGAGGTGTATCTTTTGCACTTACTAAAGAGAATTGCACACACTGATGATGTTGATGACTTGTGTCAGGAATCGACTCACCACAGTGACATCTGTCCGTCGGTGCGGACTCCGTCCGGGGTTCCTACGTTCTGCTGTCATCCGCACCTCTGCCGCCAGACGTCATCCTGGGACTAGGAACGCTCCTGTGACAGCGGGTGTGTGAGCACGCCGCGTCCCCGCCGGGCCGCGGCATGGGCGCCGCCATGACAGTCTCCATCGGTCAGAGTACGGCGGCCAATCCGGTGCTTGGCCGCACCTCCTTTTCCCACTCCAACCAATGCCTGCACACCAGGGGGTATATCAGGAGCTGCAGGGTGAGCCTGTGGTTATCCTGAACTTTGTGTCACTCCTGCGACCCATGTGTCTGGATCTGGTACCTGTTCCTCCGTGTTCCTGGTTACCTACCTACACCTCCGTGTTCCTGGTTACCTACCTGTGACTTTGTGCTCCTGGTTATCCTCCTACAGCTCCGTGGAACTACAAGCCTCAGCAACACCTGCTTCTGTTTACAGGCTTCCCACTAATCACCAACCCAGTGTGCTTCAGCCTAGCAGAAGAGACTCGCTCCAGGTGCATTCCATCTCCTCACCTGTGATGCAGCTTGCTTGCTGCTTGTGCCTCATCACCTGCACTGTGAACGTTGCCAGTCTCCTGCCTCTGCTACCAGGTTTGCTGTATGTTACCATCTCTGCTGGCTCCATGTTTTAAACTGCTCTGGTTCCCATACCAGATTATCATCTATCAAGTTATCATTCATCAGTTGTCATTCATCAGTTATCATTCATCCATTGTCATATCTCTGTTGCCATAGACTTTCAGCTTCCACGCTGTACCATTGACATTGCATTTCTTATTGTTTATTTCTGCTGCCTTTTGTGAACTTTGTGTTTAATAAACATCATTGCGCCCATGCGCAGAAACTTAATCCAGCCTCCTCACTTTCTCCCTCCTACCTCCACTGACCCACTAGCGCCCCCTCCGGGGACACAGACAAAACCAAGTCTGACAGTAAGTTCAGGATCGATGGACTCGGACGGTGGTCGGAGTGTGGGGTCAGATGCCTTACAAAATCTGGTCTCCCGCTTGGATGGTCAAGAGGCTGTGCAGCAGCAGATGTTTCAGTTCCTGCAAGGGATGTCCTCCCGGATTGATACACTACAGCAAACCCTGCCTAGTGTACCTGCTACTTCAGGTACAGTTACTCCAGCGCCTGCAAGTGTTGTGAGTTCTTCTATGTCGGCTGCATCAGCTCCAGTGTCACGCTTGCACCTGCCCGTGCCTAGCAAGTATGATGGCAGCCCAAAGTTATGTCGCGGGTTTCTTAACCAATGTGAAATCCAGTTCGAATTATTATCACACAATTTCCCCACGCCAAGATCCAAGGTTGCCTACATCATCTCACTGCTCTCTGGTTCTGCCTTGAGTTGGGTGTCTCCTCTGTGGGAACGTGCTGATCCTCTGATGAACAACTACGCTGAATTCGTGTCAACCTTCAAACGAATCTTTGACGAGCCGGGTCGTGCAACGTCAGCCTCTGCAGATCTTATTCAACTTCGTCAAGGTACCCGTAGTATGGGACAGTATGTCATCCAGTTCCAGACGTTAGCCGCAGAGATTCAGTGGAACAATCAAGCCCTGGTAGCAGCCTTCTGGCATGGTCTTTCAGATCGGATCAAGGATGAACTGGCAACCCGCGATCTCCCTGAGCAATTGTCTGATTTAATTTCCCTGTGCATCAAGTTGGACTCTCGCATTCGCGAACGCAACAGTGAACGTGCTCGTAGTGAGCCGCGCAGGTCAAGAATGGTACCTTCTGTACAATTTCAGCCTCCACCTTCTGATGAGCCTATGCAAATAAATAGGTCCCGCTTAACTCCTGAGGAGCGGTCAAGAAGACTTCGTGAGAGACTGTGTCTTTATTGTGCGGCTGCAGGTCACCAGATTAATTCTTGTACAGTGCGTTCGGGAAACGCCAGATCCTGACTTGTAAAGGAGGTGTCAAGTTGGGATCTTCTAGACAAGCTCCTTCAAATCAAGACCTTATCCTTCCCGTGACTTTAGAAACTTCGGTTGGTCTTCAATCTGCATCTGCGTTAGTGGACTGTGGAGCCGCAGGAAACTTCATCACTCAAGCTGCGGTAGATAAGTTTTGTTTGCCTGTCTGTGAACTCTCATACACAGTCTACATTACCGCTGTAGATGGTAGCCGAATCTCCAAGGGGAATATCTCTCACCAAACTGTACCAGTAGTTCTGGGAGTTGGGTTCCTGCACTCAGAATTAATAAAGTTCTTAGTTATTCCTCAGGCAACCCAAGAGGTCGTTTTGGGTATGCCCTGGCTCCAACTACATAATCCACAGATTGATTGGTCTACTTTACAACTTATTTCCTGGGGTTCACATTGCCGCCAGGCCTGTTTAGCTCAAGTTTGTCCTATCAAGTCTACTGAAGTTAAAACCCAGTCAAGTCTTCCTGCGGCTTACCAAGATTTCTCTGACGTCTTCAGTGAAAAAGCCGCTGACGTTCTGCCGCCCCATAGAGAGTGGGATTGCCCCATTGACCTCATTCCCGGCAAGAAACCACCTAGGGGGCGTACCTATCCGTTGTCCGTTCCTGAAACTGAAGCGATGAGCAACTACATCAAGGAGAACTTACAGAAAGGATTTATCCGTCCCTCATCTTCACCCGCTGGTGCGGGCTTCTTCTTTGTTAAGAAAAAGGATGGAGGATTACGTCCATGCATCGACTACCGGGGTCTCAATGACATTACCATCAAAAATAGCTATCCATTACCACTCATCACCGAATTGTTTGACAGAGTTAAGGGAGCCCGCATCTTCACTAAGTTAGATCTCCGCGGTGCCTACAACCTCATCAGAATCCGGAGTGGTGACGAATGGAAGACAGCTTTTAACACTCGAGATGGTCATTACGAGTACCTGGTAATGCCATTCGGGTTAAGTAATGCCCCAGCAGTGTTCCAGCACTTTGTGAACGAAATCTTCCGTGACGTTCTGTACAAGTATCTTGTGGTTTATCTGGATGATATCCTCATCTTCTCCCAAGACCTCTCCTCTCATCGTCTACAAGTCCGTGAAGTCCTCCGACGTCTTCGTGAGAACCGGCTCTACGGTAAACTGTCCAAGTGCACCTTTGAAGTTTCCTCTATACCCTTCCTGGGGTATATAATTTCCGGATCGGATCTCCAGATGGACCCGACAAAGTTGGAAGCCATTGCCAATTGGTCCATTCCAAATTCTCTCAAGTCTATTCAGCGATTCCTGGGATTCGCCAATTACTATAGGAAGTTTATTCGAGGATTCTCAACTCTCATCGCTCCTATTACCAACTTGACTCGGAAAGGGGCAGATCATTCCAACTGGTCAGAAGAAGCTTTAGCGGCATTCCAAAAGATCAAGCTGGCCTTTATGTCTGCTCCAGTTCTGTCTCAACCAGATGTAAACAAGCCGTTCGAGTTGGAGGTGGATGCCTCTACGGTAGGAGTTGGAGCTGTTCTCTCCCAGAAGGGAACTGATGGGAAGATTCACCCTTGTGGATTCTATTCTCGTAAATTCCTCTCTGCAGAAGCTAACTATTCCATTGGAGATCAAGAACTACTAGCGATCAAGCTGGCCCTTGAGGAATGGAGGTATCTCCTGGAAGGGGCCAAATATCCGTTCAACATCTATACGGATCATAAGAATCTGCTTTACTTAAAGGCAGCCCAGTGCCTTAATCCTCGCCAGTCCCGGTGGGCTATGTTTTTCTCTCGTTTTAACTTTAAGCTTCATTTCCACCCAGGTTCTCAGAATATTAAAGCTGACACCGCTGATGAAAATGGGAGGCGTGACAGCAGTCGCGGCATTCCCACAAAGTCACGCCCCCATTTTACTGAGACCACACACCCTTTTCGGTTGGACAGAGGAGTCCCGACTGGGACATCAGAAAAGTTGGGAGGTATGCCAGAGTGTAAGTGTATATTTACCTGTGAGGAGGTGTATCTTTTGCACTTACTAAAGAGAATTGCACACACTGATGATGTTGATGACTTGTGTCAGGAATCGACTCACCACAGTGACATCTGTCCGTCGGTGCGGACTCCGTCCGGGGTTCCTACGTTCTGCTGTCATCCGCACCTCTGCCGCCAGACGTCATCCTGGGACTAGGAACGCTCCTGTGACAGCGGGTGTGTGAGCACGCCGCGTCCCCGCCGGGCCGCGGCATGGGCGCCGCCATGACAGTCTCCATCGGTCAGAGTACGGCGGCCAATCCGGTGCTTGGCCGCACCTCCTTTTCCCACTCCAACCAATGCCTGCACACCAGGGGGTATATCAGGAGCTGCAGGGTGAGCCTGTGGTTATCCTGAACTTTGTGTCACTCCTGCGACCCATGTGTCTGGATCTGGTACCTGTTCCTCCGTGTTCCTGGTTACCTACCTACACCTCCGTGTTCCTGGTTACCTACCTGTGACTTTGTGCTCCTGGTTATCCTCCTACAGCTCCGTGGAACTACAAGCCTCAGCAACACCTGCTTCTGTTTACAGGCTTCCCACTAATCACCAACCCAGTGTGATTCAGCCTAGCAGTAGAGACTCGCTCCAGGTGCATTCCATCTCCTCACCTGTGATGCAGCTTGCTTGCTGCTTGTGCCTCATCACCTGCACTGTGAACGTTGCCAGTCTCCTGCCTCTGCTACCAGGTTTGCTGTATGTTACCATCTCTGCTGGCTCCATGTTTTAAACTGCTCTGGTTCCCATACCAGATTATCATCTATCAAGTTATCATTCATCAGTTGTCATTCATCAGTTATCATTCATCCATTGTCATATCTCTGTTGCCATAGACTTTCAGCTTCCACGCTGTACCATTGACATTGCATTCCTTATTGTTTATTTCTGCTGCCTTTTGTGAACTTTGTGTTTAATAAACATCATTGCGCCCATGCGCAGAAACTTAATCCAGCCTCCTCACTTTCTCCCTCCTACCTCCACTGACCCACTAGCGCCCCCTCCGGGGACACAGACAAAACCAAGTCTGACAGTAAGTTCAGGATCGATGGACTCGGACGGTGGTCGGAGTGTGGGGTCAGAGGCCTTACAAAATCTGGTCTCCCGCTTGGATGGTCAAGAGGCTGTGCAGCAGCAGATGTTTCAGTTCCTGCAAGGGATGTCCTCCCGGATTGATACACTACAGCAAACCCTGCCTAGTGTACCTGCTACTTCAGGTACAGTTACTCCAGCGCCTGCAAGTGTTGTGAGTTCTTCTATGCCGGCTGCATCAGCTCCAGTGTCACGCTTGCACCTGCCCGTGCCTAGCAAGTATGATGGCAGCCCAAAGTTATGTTGCGGGTTTCTTAACCAATGTGAAATCCAGTTCGAATTATTATCACACAATTTCCCCACGCCAAGATCCAAGGTTGCCTACATCATCTCACTGCTCTCTGGTTCTGCCTTGAGTTGGGTGTCTCCTCTGTGGGAACGTGCTGATCCTCTGATGAACAACTACGCTGAATTCGTGTCAACCTTCAAACGAATCTTTGACGAGCCGGGTCGTGCAACGTCAGCCTCTGCAGATCTTATTCAACTTCGTCAAGGTACCCGTAGTATGGGACAGTATGTCATCCAGTTCCAGACGTTAGCCGCAGAGATTCAGTGGAACAATCAAGCCCTGGTAGCAGCCTTCTGGCATGGTCTTTCAGATCGGATCAAGGATGAACTGGCAACCCGCGATCTCCCTGAGCAATTGTCTGATTTAATTTCCCTGTGCATCAAGTTGGACTCTCGCATTCGCGAACGCAACAGTGAACGTGCTCGTAGTGAGCCGCGCAGGTCAAGAATGGTACCTTCTGTACAATTTCAGCCTCCACCTTCTGATGAGCCTATGCAAATAAATAGGTCCCGCTTAACTCCTGAGGAGCGGTCAAGAAGACTTCGTGAGAGACTGTGTCTTTATTGTGCGGCTGCAGGTCACCAGATTAATTCTTGTACAGTGCGTTCGGGAAACGCCAGATCCTGACTTGTAAAGGAGGTGTCAAGTTGGGATCTTCTAGACAAGCTCCTTCAAATCAAGACCTTATCCTTCCCGTGACTTTAGAAACTTCGGTTGGTCTTCAATCTGCATCTGCGTTAGTGGACTGTGGAGCCGCAGGAAACTTCATCACTCAAGCTGCGGTAGATAAGTTTTGTTTGCCTGTCTGTGAACTCTCATACACAGTCTACATTACCGCTGTAGATGGTAGCCGAATCTCCAAGGGGAATATCTCTCACCAAACTGTACCAGTAGTTCTGGGAGTTGGGTTCCTGCACTCAGAATTAATAAAGTTCTTAGTTATTCCTCAGGCAACCCAAGAGGTCGTTTTGGGTATGCCCTGGCTCCAACTACATAATCCACAGATTGATTGGTCTACTTTACAACTTATTTCCTGGGGTTCACATTGCCGCCAGGCCTGTTTAGCTCAAGTTTGTCCTATCAAGTCTACTGAAGTTAAAACCCAGTCAAGTCTTCCTGCGGCTTACCAAGATTTCTCTGACGTCTTCAGTGAAAAAGCCGCTGACGTTCTGCCGCCCCATAGAGAGTGGGATTGCCCCATTGACCTCATTCCCGGCAAGAAACCACCTAGGGGGCGTACCTATCCGTTGTCCGTTCCTGAAACTGAAGCGATGAGCAACTACATCAAGGAGAACTTACAGAAAGGATTTATCCGTCCCTCATCTTCACCCGCTGGTGCGGGCTTCTTCTTTGTTAAGAAAAAGGATGGAGGATTACGTCCATGCATCGACTACCGGGGTCTCAATGACATTACCATCAAAAATAGCTATCCATTACCACTCATCACCGAATTGTTTGACAGAGTTAAGGGAGCCCGCATCTTCACTAAGTTAGATCTCCGCGGTGCCTACAACCTCATCAGAATCCGGAGTGGTGACGAATGGAAGACAGCTTTTAACACTCGAGATGGTCATTACGAGTACCTGGTAATGCCATTCGGGTTAAGTAATGCCCCAGCAGTGTTCCAGCACTTTGTGAACGAAATCTTCCGTGACGTTCTGTACAAGTATCTTGTGGTTTATCTGGATGATATCCTCATCTTCTCCCAAGACCTCTCCTCTCATCGTCTACAAGTCCGTGAAGTCCTCCGACGTCTTCGTGAGAACCGGCTCTACGGTAAACTGTCCAAGTGCACCTTTGAAGTTTCCTCTATACCCTTCCTGGGGTATATAATTTCCGGATCGGATCTCCAGATGGACCCGACAAAGTTGGAAGCCATTGCCAATTGGTCCATTCCAAATTCTCTCAAGTCTATTCAGCGATTCCTGGGATTCGCCAATTACTATAGGAAGTTTATTCGAGGATTCTCAACTCTCATCGCTCCTATTACCAACTTGACTCGGAAAGGGGCAGATCATTCCAACTGGTCAGAAGAAGCTTTAGCGGCATTCCAAAAGATCAAGCTGGCCTTTATGTCTGCTCCAGTTCTGTCTCAACCAGATGTAAACAAGCCGTTCGAGTTGGAGGTGGATGCCTCTACGGTAGGAGTTGGAGCTGTTCTCTCCCAGAAGGGAACTGATGGGAAGATTCACCCTTGTGGATTCTATTCTCGTAAATTCCTCTCTGCAGAAGCTAACTATTCCATTGGAGATCAAGAACAACTAGCGATCAAGCTGGCCCTTGAGGAATGGAGGTATCTCCTGGAAGGGGCCAAATATCCGTTCAACATCTATACGGATCATAAGAATCTGCTTTACTTAAAGGCAGCCCAGTGCCTTAATCCTCGCCAGTCCCGGTGGGCTATGTTTTTCTCTCGTTTTAACTTTAAGCTTCATTTCCGCCCAGGTTCTCAGAATATTAAAGCTGACGCCTTATCCCGATCTATGGAGTCCGAAGAGGAAACGTCTGACTCAGTTCCGCATTCCATCCTGAGTCCAGTGGTATTTGCCGCATCTCAAGTTTCTCCTGCTCCTCCTCCTGGTAAGACTTTTGTTTCCCCAGAATTCCGTCCCAAGTTGTTGTCTTGGGCTCATCAGTCCAAGTTCACTGGACATCCTGGTATCCTGAAAACCTTCAAGTTCCTCTCTGAGACGTACTGGTGGCCGAAGATGAAAGCTGACATCAAAGATTTTGTGGCATCCTGTCCTAAGTGTGCGCAGCACAAGACTCCTCGTCAGTCTCCAGCAGGTCAGTTACAACCATTATCTGTTCCCAGTCGCCCCTGGTCACATCTGTCCATGGATTTTATCTCCGACCTGCCCCCTTCTCAAGGATATAATACCATCTGGGTTGTGGTGGATAGATTTACCAAAATGGCCCATTTCGTTCCTCTCCAGGGTCTCCCTTCTGCCCCAAAACTCGCCCAAATCTTCCTACGGGAGATTTTCCGTCTACATGGACTACCCTCGGAAATAATATCCGACCGAGGTGTTCAGTTTGTTGCGAGGTTTTGGAGAGCCCTCTGTTCTGCCATGCAAGTTAAACTGAAGTTCTCGTCAGCTTACTACCCTCAGACGAATGGGCAGACAGAGAGGGTAAACCAGGAATTGGAAAACTTTTTAAGACTTTATGTTTCATCTTCTCAAGATGACTGGTTGGATCTGCTCCCGTGGGCCGAATTTGCCCACAACTTCCGCTACCACACCGCTACTGAGACAACTCCGTTCTTTGCTGTATATGGACAACATCCTCGTGTTCCAGATTTCAAAGAACTCCCTCACATTGATGTTCCTGCTGCCACTGCTGTCCTGAGTCAGTTTTCTTCAACCTGGAGGAAGATACATGCTTCCCTCAAGAAGGCCTCCAGCCGGTATAAATTCTTTGCTGACCGCAAAAGACGTGCAGTCCCTAGCCTGAAACCTGGTGACAAGGTTTGGCTTTCTACTCGGAACCTCCGTCTTAGAGTCCTGTCAATGAAATTCGCACCACGTTTCATCGGTCCCTTTTCTATTGACAGAGTCATCAGTCCTGTGGCCTACAAGCTTAAGTTACCACCTTCTCTACGAATACCTAATGCCTTTCACGTCTCTCTCCTCAGACCATTAGTCCTGAATCGCTTCCAAAGAGCTCTTCCAGTCGGCCCCAAAATTCGAACTCAGCGGGGCGTGGAGTTCGAGATAGAGAAGATTCTGGATTCCCGTTGCCGGTACGGTCGTCTACAATATCTTATCGACTGGTCCGGTTGTGGTCCGGAGGAGAGAAGTTGGGTGAATTCGTCAGATGTCCATGCTCCAAGGTTGGTCCGTGTCTTCCACAGCACTCATCCTTCCAAGCCACGTGGGTGTTCAGTGCCCACCCATAAAGGAGGGGGTACTGTCAGGAATCGACTCACCACAGTGACATCTGTCCGTCGGTGCGGACTCCGTCCGGGGTTCCTACGTTCTGCTGTCATCCGCACCTCTGCCGCCAGACGTCATCCTGGGACTAGGAACGCTCCTGTGACAGCGGGTGTGTGAGCACGCCGCGTTCCCGCCGGGCCGCGGCATGGGCGCCGCCATGACAGTCTCCATCGGTCAGAGTACGGCGGCCAATCCGGTGCTTGGCCGCACCTCCTTTTCCCACTCCAACCAATGCCTGCACACCAGGGGGTATATCAGGAGCTGCAGGGTGAGCCTGTGGTTATCCTGAACTTTGTGTCACTCCTGCGACCCATGTGTCTGGATCTGGTACCTGTTCCTCCGTGTTCCTGGTTACCTACCTACACCTCCGTGTTCCTGGTTACCTACCTGTGACTTTGTGCTCCTGGTTATCCTCCTACAGCTCCGTGGAACTACAAGCCTCAGCAACACCTGCTTCTGTTTACAGGCTTCACACTAATCACCAACCCAGTGTGCTTCAGCCTAGCAGTAGAGACTCGCTCCAGGTGCATTCCATCTCCTCACCTGTGATGCAGCTTGCTTGCTGCTTGTGCCTCATCACCTGCACTGTGAACGTTGCCAGTCTCCTGCCTCTGCTACCAGGTTTGCTGTATGTTACCATCTCTGCTGGCTCCATGTTTTAAACTGCTCTGGTTCCCATACCAGATTATCATCTATCAAGTTATCATTCATCAGTTGTCATTCATCTGTTATCATTCATCCATTGTCATATCTCTGTTGCCATAGACTTTCAGCTTCCACGCTGTACCATTGACATTGCATTCCTTATTGTTTATTTCTGCTGCCTTTTGTGAACTTTGTGTTTAATAAACATCATTGCGCCCATGCGCAGAAACTTAATCCAGCCTCCTCACTTTCTCACTCCTACCTCCACTGACCCACTAGCGCCCCCTCCGGGGACACAGACAAAACCAAGTCTGACAACTTGTAGTCAACTGGGAGCATGTGTTGCTGATGCAGATACACATATGACGATGTATACATCTCTGCATATGTGCGCAATTACAATATTTGCCCATGCACGTTTCTTTTGCGTACTGTACACCTATTTCTGCAGCGGGGTACACTGGTATTCTACAGGGAATAACATCGGGGTGTAGAGTTGGATCTTGATCCGAGGCACCAACAGGCTAAAGCTTTGACTGTTCCCAGGATGCACTGCACCACCTCATCTTTATCGCTGCCTCTAGGCACTGGAGCTCAGTTTGTAAGTTGGTGCCTGCAATGCAGGCAGCTAACAGGGAGGGCTGCACTAGGCAGCCCTGAAAAGAGCTTTTCTGAAGAAAGAAGACTTCAAGGGCCGCAGCACAGGAACTTAGTGCTATATGTCAGTCTGACATTCCGTGCTGCGGCTCCCTCACCTCCTTCAGTGGCCCTGTATACTCCTGCACCCTGGTTGCCGGGTACTTACATCGGAGATGCTCCGGCTTCATCAGGCACACACACCGCCGCTGCTCTCCAGGATCGCGTGGCACACGTTCAGGAAGGAGGTAAGAGGGCCCCCCAGGCAGGACCCTCCGAAAACACAATCCGGGTCTCAGGAGACGGACCGCAACGCTGGCATGGACACTGTGGCCGTACAGGGATCCCACTATATTTACCAGGGCAGGAAGCACAGGTTGGATTTACTAAAATCCGCTTTCCATAGGCTCCATAGTACCCGGTGGTGAAGTCCAGGATAGGGGAAAGGGCGCTGACCTGTAGCTCTTCCCCCAGCCCCAGGCTCCATCTACAGCAGATGTTCCCACCCTGGAGCTGCATCTCTT